>NC_056736.1:199156223-199161223 GCF_019279795.1 Protopterus annectens | reverse complement strand
TACCATCCTATAAGTGCCACTTTTAAAATGTGATTTTGATACATTTACAGATTACACCATTGTTCAATGAGCAATTTTTGCAAGTTTGTTAATCTGAAGATCCTCATCGACATGACTACTGTGAGCAGGCTTTGGCATGCCCTCTCCTGCCAAGTTGGACTGAGGACAAGGATGCTTACTGTCTATGCTGGAGTGGATCATTGCATGTGAGGAAGACCATGGAACTTTGCTATGATAAACATCTGGAAGCAGGTTGTGATGAAGCACTGATGTCACACTGGCATTTACTGGAATGCAGTGCCACCTTTGTAATGACTTAAATTGGAGGGACACTGAGGAGCTTCACCAAATAGTCACTGATATGCAGAGATAGCCAGTGGATGTGTACAGCATGTGTCACAATCCCCAATGTGCCTGAACATTCCTATGGAAATCCCACATATAGCTATGACCCATATATCATAAGTATTCCTTTTAAAGTTATTCACCCAGCCAGTGGGGATGCACAAGCCAGTGCATTACTTTGTGCCATTCCCAAGCCCAGAATAATGGGGAGGGTTACGTTAGGAATGGCATCCAGTGTAAAACTTTTGCCAAATGACATATGCGGACAAATTTCTATACTGGATCACTCGAGGCCTGGTTTAACAATGACCACCACCAGTAATGTTAGCCAACATGGTGCTGGCAGAAATTGGGCTACTGTTGGACAAAGGAGAAGGAGGAGAAGAAGAGGAGGATGGCATGCCTGAAGACAGGAAGAGAGGGGAAAGGTTAGGAGTATGGTAGTGAGGTTAGGGACTTTGAATGTCAGCAGTATGACTGGTATAGGTAGACAGCTAGCTGATATGATGTAGAGAAGGAAGGCTGATATATTGTGCGTGCAAGAGACCAGATAGATGGGGAGTAAGCCAGATATATCAGAGGTCGGTTCAAATAGTTCTATCATGGTGTGAATGGCAGGAGAAATGGGGTAGGGGTTATCCTGAAGGAACAGTATGCCAAGAGTGTTTGGGATGTGAAAAGTGAAAATTCCCCAAGGCTCCATCCTTGGTCCCCTACTATTCTCACTACTCACCAATGATCTATTCACAGCCACCAAGCATGCTTCTCTTATACAGTATGTGAATGACTCCACCCTCATCTGCTCAGCCCCAACTATATCTGAACTTCACAAGATCAGCCAGGAAGCCTTTTCATCTGTAGAAAACTGGCTATCTAATGCCCAGTTATTACTCAACCTAAGCAGGACTAAACTCCTTATCTTCCAACCCAATAAATCTAACCAAATTATCACCCACTTTAATATTCTAGCCAAAGACAATACCATCATCTTCCCAACAGAACACACCAAACTACTTGGTGCTGAGATTGATAACAACATCAGATTTGACACTCACATTTCTCTTACTATAAAAAAGGTTCACAAAAAAATAGGTGCATTGTACAGAAATAAACAATTCCTCACCAAGACGGCCAGAATTTCTGCTGACAATTCCCACCTAATCTCCACCTTACTCTATGCCTCTCCCATACTTACCTACTTTAGACAAACAGACCTAAACAAGCTCGAGGCTTGCTACAATAAAATTGCTAAGTTTGCCACTAGTGCATCGTATCGCAGCCAACACTGTTTCTCACTTAGAGAACTTGACTGGCTTGAACTCCCTCTACTTCTTCACCTGAATCAATGCTCTCTTGCCAACAAGTTAGTAAACTATCCTCTTAAAATGTCATCCCTTCAAAACCATCGCTAGCCCTACTGCTCCACTAGACCACTATGCTCCAGCAGCAAAAATCTATTGCTAGTGACCAAACCCAAGAACTCAGTGGGAGAAGCACTATTCTGCTGCGTCATATCTAGATTATGGAACAATCTCCCCCTCCCACTCTATAACCACACTACCTTCTTGAAATCACTTCAAGACTGCACTAAACCTCACTTAAAAAGTCTCTGGTTATGCCCATGCAGCAATCCTGACTAATAACCCTCCTTTTTACCTACCCTTCCGCTCCCCTCCCCTACATACCCTGCCTTACACCATCTGATCATTGCATTCCTTTCTCTGCAGGCTCTGGGTCACCCTTTACCCCCCCCCCCACCTTCCCTCATCACTCAATCTCTCAGACCTGTTATAACATGCTTAACTATCTCACTTCATCTCAACTCCAAATACATATCCAACTGACTTATACTTACCTTCCTCTCACTACCATGAATGCTACTCACTCAGTCTCCTCTCTTACTCCTCTATCTTCCCCTTCCATCCCATTAGCCCTTCTAGTTTGTTCTAGCTCCGTGTGGACCATCTGTTTATATCTGTTTGACTTTAGTGCAATATTTGTATATAAGATTTAGTTCTATGAGTTTAGAACAGAATCCGTTTGAGCTTAGTACTATCTGTATACACATCCTACCTTCATTATTAGCATCTAGCTAGAAATTGGTATTTCTGTTCATTAGTATGTTTCTTATTGAATGTATATCTAATGTTTGCTGCAGTATATGTTAATTGCTATTACATGTATATTTGATAGTTCTTCATCTACTCTGCTGCTCATTTATTGTTCTGTGGAGCTTTACTCCCCGGGCCTCCAGTGAAAAAGGACCTGTGTCCAGTTGGAATTTCCTAGTAGACAAATGTAAATACATAAAATAAATAAATAAATAAAGAGTGTTTGACAGAGTGATGTTTATGAAGCTGGAAATGGATGGTGTAATGATGAATGTTGTTAGTGCATATGCTCTGCAAGTTGGGTGTGCAATGGATGACAAAGAAAAAATTTGGAGTGAATTGTATAAAATCATGGTGAGTGTTCCTAAGGGTGAGAGAGTGGTGACTGGAGTGGATTGCAATGGGCATGCATGGGAATTTCCTAGTAAACAAATGTAAATACATAAAATAAATAAATAAATAAATAAAGAGTGTTTGACAGAGTGATGTTTATGAAGCTGGAAATGGATGGTGTAATGATGACTGTTGTTAGTGCATATGCTCTGCAAGTTGGGTGTGCAATGGATGACAAAGAAAAAATTTGGAGTGAGTTGTATAAAATCATGGTGAGTGTTCCTAAGGGTGAGAGAGTGGTGACTGCAGTGGATTTCAATGGGCATGCTGGTGAAGGGAACAGAGAGGATGAGGAAGTGATGGGTAGGTATGGTGTTAAGGAGAGTAATGCAGAAGGTCAGATGGTAGTGGATTTTGCAAAAAGGATGGACATGGCTGTAGTGAATACATATTTTAAGAACAGGGAGGAGCATAGAATGATGTATAAGAGTGGAGGAAGATGCACACAGGTGGATTATATCCTATGCAGGAGGGCTAGTATGAAGGAGATTGGAGACTGTAAAGTGATGACAGGGGAAAGTGTAGTTTGGCAGCATCGAATGGTGGTCTGTAGGATGCCGTTGGTGATCAAGAAGAGGAGGAAGAGTGTGAGGGCAGCACCAAGGATCAAATGGCGGACAATGAAAAAGGGTCATTGTGAGGTGGAGTTCAGGGAAGAGTTAAGACAGACACTGGGTGGCAGTGATGAGTTACCAAATAGCTGGGTAACTACAGCAGAGCTGGTAAGGGAGACAGCTAGAAAGGTGCATGGGATGACATCTGGACAGAGGAAGGATGACAAGGAGACATGGTGGTGGAATGAGGAAGTACAATAGAAAGAGGTTGGTGAAGAAGAAGTGGGATTGTCAGAGAGATGAAGAAAGTAGACAGGAGATGTAGCGCATGCCTAAGAGAGAGGTGGCAAAGGCTAAGGATAAGGCATATAGAGAGTTGTATGAAGGGATGGATACTAAGGAGGGAGAAAAAGACCTGTACTGATTGGCTAGATGAGGGACCGAGCTAGGAAAGATGTGCAGCAGGTAAGGGTGATAAAGGATGAGGGAAATGTACTCACAAGGGAGGACAGTATGTTGAGCAGATGGAAAGACTACTTTGAGGGGCTGATGAATAAAGAGAATGAGAGAGAGAGAGAGAAGGTTGGATGATGTGGTGATAGTGAATCAGGAAGTGCAAAGTAAGGAGAGCTATGAATAGGATGAAGAATGGAAAGGCTGTTGGTCCATATGACATACCTGTGGAAGCATGGAGGTGTTTAAGAGAGATGGCAGTGGAGTTTTTAACCAGATTGTTTAATGAAATCTTTGAAAGTGAGAGGATGCCTGAGGAGTGCAGAAAAAGTGTTTTGGTACTGATTTTTAAGAATAAGGGTGATGTGCATAGCTGTAGTAATTACAGAGGGATAACATTGATCAATAACAGCATGAAGTTATGGGAAAGAGTAGTTTAAGGTAGGTTAAGATGGGAGGTGATTAGTGATCAGCAGTATGGTTTTGTGCTGGGAAAGAGCACTACAGATGTGATGTTTGCTCTGACAGTGTTCATGGAGAAGTATAGAGAAGGTCAGAAGGAGTTGCACTGTTTCTTTGTGGATTAAGAGAAAGCATATGACAGGGTGCCTAGAGAGGAACTGTGGTATTGTATGAGGAAGCCGGGATTGGCAGAGAAGTATGTAAGAGTGGTACAGGATACGTACGAGGGTAGTGTGACAGCAGTGAGGTCTGCAGTGGGAGTGACAGATGCGTTTAAGGTGGAGGTGGGATTACATCAAGGATCAGTTCTGAGCCCTTTCTTATTTGCAATGGTGATGGACAGGTTGACAGACGAGATCAGACAGGAGTCCCCATGGACTATAATGTTTGCAGATGACATTGTGATCTGTAGTGAGAGTAGGGAACAGGTTGAGTAGACCCTGGAGAGATGGAGATATGCTCTAGAGAGGAGAGGAATGAAGGTAAGCAGGACTAAGACGGAAAATATGTGTGTGAATGATCTCTTGTGTCTTCTCGTGTATAATAGTTCCAGTAATGTCAGTTCTAGGGATTTTAATCTTCAAAAGCAGATAAATAAAATGTGCAGCATTGCTATATTTTGCCTAACACCTAACCCTGCCCACACATTCTACCCTACTCCTGATTCCATACCTGCACATTA
>NC_056736.1:199093723-199151223 GCF_019279795.1 Protopterus annectens | reverse complement strand
TTCTGTACATGTTCAATACATGCATCTATCTCAGGACCAGTACAGCCCCTCTCAACAAATTCCTGTTTTAATAATTCAATGGGCTTTATGTGCAGCCTGATCATTGTCATGCAAGCATAACAATCTATACACTTGGCCCTTCAAAACATTAGGAGGGATATGCCTAGGGCGCATACTTCTTTTATGTAAAATAACATTTTTCTGCGTAGGTTTCCTGTAAATACTAGTAGTAAGGTTTTTTGTGATATTATTAGGGATAATTGGAAACTTTTGAATTGTATACCAGAACTCAGAGGGAAGATTGGTGAGACACCTCATTTCTCTTTTAAGAATAACAAGTCCTTGAAGAAGCATCTTTGTTATAGATCTTCCTCTGTTAACAATAGGTTAGAGTGTACTAGGACTGGCACCTTTCCCTGTAGGAATTGTTCAGACTTGCAAATATATTAGTACCCTCCAAGCATACACACATCCCAACATAGGTTTTACCATTAATGTTAGTTTTTATGCTGATTGTAAAACAGCTAACATTGTTTACTTTGCCTCCTGCCAGTTTAGCCATATTTTTTACACAGGTAAGACTAATAGATTTGTTAAAGAAAGGGTTTTAGAGCACCAAAGGGACATTAGGAATAAAAAAGAAAGTAATGTTTTGGCATTACATACTTTAGAAAATGGGGTAACACGTTTTTAAATTTTTTGTACGTCAGGTTTTAGACTTAGATATGAGGGGTGGTGACCTACTCAATCGTACAGAAGCAGCAGAACAGAAATGGATACTGCTTTTTAATGCAGAGAAACATCCAGGTCTCAATGGTGTTTTTTACTTTAAAACCTTTTTTTGAAGGCACACCCTCTGAAACATTAGTATAGTCTTTTTAATTAGAGGCTTGTCTTTTATTGATTTGATTGTTTTTTTGTAATCTTATTTAACTGCTTTCTTTTTGTAGTGAGAATGTCTGATGAAACGGTATGAGAACCATGAAAGTGCTTACTTTGTTTTACCTTGTTCTCTTGTGTATTAAAAATTGGTTTTATTTACAGCCTTGCAGGCTCTGTACTTTCATTTTATTTATTTACTTGCTTTTATTCTACCGTTCCAAGTCATGTTGTTGTTTATTTTTTACTACATTCTTTTGATGTTGTCAGATAGCAATGCTGTGGACTTATAAAATGTTGGTATAGACTTGGCATGGTCATATGTTTAAACACATATTTAACAACATCTAGTTTCTATGAGAAATATTTTAAATATACAGGCTTTCTTATTCTAAAACTGATACAATAGTAAAATATGCCTTCAATTTATATTGTGCAATACATAATAGCAATTTCCTGTATGCCTCATTTTATACATGATGTTAAAAAACAGCAATTGCACATGTAACATTTGATTAGCTTATTTTGATATATAGAGCCTTTTTTTATTAGTTATAGGTAACTGTGGCTGTTATTAAAATAATCTTTAGGAACAATAAGTTTAATAATCATTTACAATTATATATGTGTTGTAGGTTCATAAAAATTGTTAAATTCATAACAGAGGGGAAAAACCTACAGGAGGGTTAATAAATCATAATCAAATCTTGTTAAATACCACTTTGGGTGAAACATTTACAGAAAACTCAGGTTCTGAATGGTAGAGATTAACTTATTCTGCTTCTTAGATGGACAGTAAGACTTGGATACACTGTCTAGGTCTGGAGTTGTATACTCTATGAGGGATAGGTGGATTAGTATTTTGCTATGCAATCTAGTTCTTATTTTAAGTGTTCTTATGTTGGTGTCTACAGATAAACCTTGTTTATTTAATATTAACTTCAAAAATCATATTTTTTCATTGACAACTTGTTTATTTCTAGTGATCTTTTAGGATTGCTTTTCATTCAAATCAAAAAAAAAAGAAAAAAAAAACATCATAAAACATACCTGAATAAACAGTGAAATTCTAATAAATGGTTAACTTAACATGTTTATCAATCAGCATAAATGGGCTGAATAATGCATGCAAAAGCGATAGTTTTTATAAATTTCTAAATCAATTCTCTCCACAGATTGTTTTTGTTCAGAAAACACATCTTTTAACAAAAGATTTACATAGGATTAATAATAAGCAATGCACAGTAATAGCTAACTCTTATTTCAACCAAAAAAGAAGAGGACTAGTCATTTTGTTGAAAAATACATTACCAACACCACACATCTTAAGTACTTATAATGATGACAGGGATATGTTTTGTTTGGTTAATATCTTTATTAATAAAAAGATATTTAGTTTAGTAAACATACACTGGATTCCTGCTTTAGGAGTTAAAGCAACCAAAACCCAGTTAGATCAGATACTTCAATATTCTAAAGGTCCTTTAATTATAGCTGGAGACTTTAACTGTATACTACATGAAGAGGATACTAACACAAAGGGAAAAAGTAAAATATCAGCACCTGCTAAAGCACTAAAAAATTTTACAAATATACTTAACATTAAATATTTTAAGGAATATTTAAAGATTATTTTCATTGTACTCATTTTTCAAATAGATTTGGTATGCAATCACTAACTGATAGAGTTCTAATTTCTAATGATGTAGACACATATTTAGATAAATCTAAAATAACCTCATGCTTAATCAACACCCATCCATTAGCACACATATATTAACCTTTTACCAATCCCTACCCTTTTTTACCATTACAAAATGCTATCAATACATTGATGCTATTAGTACAAACAACCCTCTTTTTTCATGCACATCTAACTGTTGTTACACTCTGTAATCAGAACAGGCCAAACTCCAGTATACCCCCTCCCCCACCATTACAATACAACACATATCCACCTACACATTCAGCTGCTCTGACCTCCCACATAGTCACCCTCCTGTTTGATTTAATCCCTGCTCTACCACATACCCACAAACTCACAATTATCAGTTCCCCTCCAACATCTCACAGCACACTCTAACCACATGCTGTTAGTCCCACTCTAACAACCTCAACACACTAATAAAGCACACAATGTTACATTCACTAAAACACACATTATTACATTCACTAAAACAAACACTATTTACTACCTTATCTCTCCACACAGCCAAACTATTCACACTATCCCTTCTTTATCATTTAACTAACATCTACACCCCCATCTACTATGACCACCCCACCAACTCTATCACCAACTCTCCACTACCCATAACCCACCACTACAACTCCCAAATTTCACCCAACCTCTACAACACATAAATAGACTACCTCCCACTTAAATACCATCAAACCAGACACAAAAATGAACCACAATTTAGAAACCACAAACAACTAAGCAAACATATAACGACTTTATTTCATATATTATCAAAACTAAAACTCAGTGGTGGTATCCACCCCAACCCTTGCCCCAAGACTACCAGTAAACAGACTACCACTTACATCTCAATCAACTCCACTATACCCCTTTACCCTGAACAACACTCCCTGCTGTTCCTTAATATAAATGTAAGAAGTATACTAAACAAAATCCATGACCTCTATGCACTAATTGACTTACATTCCCCTGGCATAACCATTTTGACTGAAACTTGGCTTAAGCCACATGTCAAAAAGAATTAAATACTTCCCCCAGAGTTTAACATATATAGACTCGATCATCAAAATAAACATGGAGGATGTGTAGCAATAATGTTTAAACAAAATCTAGCCCAAGAAGTTATCAACACCACACTTGCTACATCTAACAATGCAGAAATACTCATCATCAAACTGAATATCAACAAGAACAAAACACTAATCATAGTGGCTCTCTATAACCCTCCAGGAGATAACACTAGCACAGTTGAAGACATACTTCACTGGCTAACCACAACCTTCAGCCAAGAAACCATAATTATGGGTGACCTCAACCCTGACTGGTCCACCTATAATTTCAATAATCCATCCAATTTCATAAACCTGTATGGTTTCTTCCAGCTCATACAAAACCCCACAAGAATAGACAAAACCTCCAACAGACAATCCATCCTGGATTTGACTCTCACAAATAAAAATAACACATCCCTTCTAGCAGGATGCCCCCCAGTACCATAAGTGACCACTTACCCACATACCTAATCAGAAACTTAGTCCACCTAGACAAGTAGTCTATAGGCTAATCCACAACAAAAAAAATTTTAATTCCCACATTTTCAACTCCATCTTCCAACAAATTAACTGGTCCTCCCTCAAAACACTACCGCTAGATGACACAGTTCAACACTTTAACACCACCTTTCTCAACATCCTAAACAGCCTGGCCCCCAGCAGAATAGCTAGAATAAAACATCACCATACACATTGGCTTAGAAAAAACACCAAAGACCTACTAAAAGAAGGGACAAGGCATGGGAACACTGGCTAACTAACAAAAGCAATGACAACCTTCTACTTTTCAAACAACTTAGGAATAAAGCCAAATCCCAGATAAAAGTTGACAAAAAAGCCTACTACATCACTACACAGCAAAGTAACAAAAACAACTCCAAAAAATTCTGAGCCACTATAAACAAACGCCTGCAACCTGGTAGTACGTCCACCCCCAATCCTACTACACCCCCATCAAATGATAACATCACAACACAATTCAATTCCTTTTTTGTAAACACAGTCAGTAAATACCTCAACTGTTCACTTTCCACCTTTAACTTCTTCAGCACAATGCCTACTCCACCTACATCAACTTACCTCAAACCCCTACTCCTGTTCTCAATTATTCCTATCCTATCCATTCCCTGTATCCTAACTGCCTAGGAACATCTTAGCTACTCTGCCTTCCACCAGCCCATTAAACAAACATCCCTACCAGCTTTATCACCCACCCTCAAACACATCAACATAACATCTACAACCAACTATCTCCTCCCTAAATATCATAGAGTCATCCATTTTGCCTATAAACACTATCATGTCAAGAGAACACATAACATACTGAATCTTTTTCTAATTCCCACATATAGACTATACCTACACTTCCTACTGGATGGTGACATTCATCCAAATCCTGGCCCTACCAGTAATAGTCCTGCTAACTCAGTTAGACCTTCTCCCTCTTCCTTTCTCACCCCTGCAAAGCCTCCTAACTCCCTCTTCATAGCTCACTTGAACATACGAAGTGTTAATAATAAAGTGACTCACCTTCATGCCCTACTGGATGTACATAATTTTTACATTCTATGCCTAACCGAAACATGGTTAAAACCAGCAACCCAAGACTATGAAATCACCCCTCCAGGATATAGTATTTTAAGAGTGGATCGCCTTAACAAAAAAGGAGGGGGTGTAGCCTTAATATACAAAGCAGGCCTTAAATTTACACTACTGGATACTTACCCACCATCTGATACCAACACTGAAATTCTTATCACTAAGCTACAACTAAATACTTTAAGGTCATCAACAGTATATGTTCATATCTTCCTCCAGGTAATAACATCACCTACCTAGAAAATATCCTTAGCTGGCTTTCCACTAACTATCCATAAGAAACCATTCTGCTAGGTGACTTTAATATAGACTGGATTACCTGTAATTCCGAGAACTCTATGAAACACATAAACTTACATGGCTTCTCCCAAACTATCACCTCACCCACTCATATCTATAAACCTACCAACAAAGAAACCACGCTAGATTGGATTCCAATAAATACTCAGTCCCAACATATACATCAGGCATCATGCCAGATGACATTAGTGATCACTCACTAACTTATATAATTCAACAAAAGAGTAATATTCCTGCCCTTCAACTTATTGAACAACTCACTCCAATCAACATTTTAACCCCGGACACTTCCAAAATGAACTGAATGCATGCAACTGGTCACCCTTAAAACCCCTCCAACTGGAGGAAGCAGTGGCATACTTCAATTCTAAGTTCCTAGAAATCTTGGACTACCATGCCCCTTCCTGTACTCTTAGAATCAGTACCAAAACTGCTCCATGGCTTACAAAGGAAACTAAGCGAAATATTCTACTTAGAAACAAATTTTGGGCCAAATGGCGTACTTCTAAAGACCCATCTGATCATTTAAAATATAAACAGCTTAGAAATTCTACTAAAGCATCACTACTATTAGACAAAAAAAACCTACTACTTTCAACTTCAACAAACCAATCAACAAAGTCCACAGAAATTCTGGTCAGGTATTAATAGACTCTTTCATCCAGGCAACTCTAAGAAACCAACCACATCTGGAATTACCCAAGAGACTCCCAAACAAATTGCTGATTCCTTTAATATCTTCTTTGCTGAAGCCATCCAGTCACTTGCTAACTCACTACCCCCTGTATCCTCTTATTTGCCCTCCTCCTCAACTAACTCACCACCTACCTTCCAACTCCAACCTGTGCCTACATCCCTCATCTGTACCCTCCTTCAAAAACTCAAACCCTCTGCCCCCTCTGCTGACCTCTTACCTGCTAAATATCTTCAAATAGCAGCTAAAGTTATTGCTTACCCTATCTCTATCCTAATAAATAGAACCATAACAGAAGGCACCATCCCATCCATCTGGAAAGTCTCACATATAATACCCCTACACAAACGCAGCAACTCAACTGAACTATCTAACTTTTGCCCAATTGCCCTACTCTCTCCCATAGCTAAAATCATGGAAAAATGCATCCACCATCAACTATTAGACCACCTTCTCCAAAATAGCCTATTAGCTAGCTCTCAGCATGGCTTTCGACCTTTCCATAGCACCACTACTGCCCTCCTATCATTTACTGACCCCATTAACAAAAACCGTAGCAATAACACCCCGTCCTCTGCTATCTTTATTAATCTTTCAAAAACATTCAACATGGTTAACCATCAACTACTGTTGAATTTTCTTAAGTCCCTCACACTTGATACTCAAGCAGTACAGTGGTTCAAGTCCTACTTAGATAACAGGCAACAGGCAATGCTTTGGGAAAACACTCTATCCTCCCACCTTCCGGTCTCCCTTGGTGTATCCCAAGGTTCTATTTTGGGCCCTCATCTATTTTCAATCTTTATAAATGATCTGTATATTAGTATCACCCAAGCTATATCCATTCAATACACAGACGACTCCACATTAATATCCACAGATACAGGGACTTCTGAACTGCAGTCCCTCACCCAAAATGTCTTCAAGCTAGTAGAAGAATGTTTTTTACAGTGTTGTCTCCTCCTTAACCCTACAAAAGACTAAACTACTGCTGTTTACTCCTACACAAAAGTCCACCCCATTTGCCTTCACTATCAAATCTAAAAATGGCACAGTTATATCTCCTGATACTACTACTAAACTCTTAGGAGTAACTATTGACCACAACCTTAACTATGATACTCATATCAATACCACAATAAACTCATTTAACCGAAAACTAGGCTCCCTCTATAAAATTAAACCCTTCCTTACTTCCATTGCTAGAACTACTATTGCCCACACCCACCTTATCTCTACTCTCTTTTATGCCTCTCCTATATATACAAATCTATCTAAAAGCAACTTCAACAAGCTGGCAATCTCCTACAATAATATTGCCAAATTTGCTACCAGCTCCCCTTTCAGAACCCACTACTGCCAAAATCTAAATCAACTGGGCTGGCTGGAATTGCATAATCAAATTATATTTCACCAACTGATTATTACCCATAAAATCCTTTATCAACCAGGTAACACACCATTTCTCACAAGTCTAATCAGCCCATATAAAAATCTTACAAACCTCCGCTCAGCAAATAAACTACTGGTATCTAGACAAAAACCCAACAATAAAGCAGGAGATTCCTTTTTCTCTAACACTGTGGGTAAAACATGGAACCTACTTCCCAGTGAACTCACATGTCTTTCTTCAAATACACTATTTAAAAAGAAACTCAAATTATACCTTACAACCCACTGGCTATGTCCCTGTACTAACCCTGACTAAGATTTTTTTCTCTTCCTGGTATCCTAGGCTATAGCACCATTTACTACTCACTTTATAGCCACTTTAAGACCCCTACACTCTAGTTGGACCTATTGCACCCAGGAAAACTGTATGGACATCTCTCTGTCTCATTTATGAGCTACTGCCCCTCAACTAATTTACCCTATTCTCTTTATAACTAGTCTATTCTATTGTGCTTTACTTATAACTTTGATTTGGGAATCTCCTAAATTCTTCTGAATATTTTTTCTTCTTGCAGTGTTTGGTTTAAAAAAAAAATTTTCATCCAAAGGGTGGGGGGTAATTCATCTCATTTGTTATATTGTTACCTATCTTGCATGCTAAAATTACCTTGTAACACCTGTTTTTGTCTGACAATCTGTAACTGTAGTTAAATGTTCTGTTTGTTAGTGTCTTTTATGTGGAGCTTTTCACCCCGGGCCTCTACTGAAAATGGACATATATCCAGTTAGACTAGCCTGGTCAACAAATGTAAACTAAACTAAACAATTCACTCACTTATTGACTATGACCAAAACATCACTACTACAATCCCCATAGCCAGCAATGAGGGTGTAAACTCCTTCTCCTTTAACCCCGTCCCAACCCATACCATAAAGAAACTACTCAGTAAGCTGAAGCCCACCAGCCTAGCTGCTGACAACCTCCCTTCAAAATTCCTCAAAGCTGCTTCCAAAGTCATATCCTACCCCATTTCTATCATCATCAACCGTTCTATCTCTGAGAACCATGTCCCACTAATCTGGAAAGTCTCCTATATCACCCCACTGCATAAATTTGGCAACTCTACTGAGCTTACTAATTACAGGTCCATTGGCATTCTTTCACCGCTCTACAAAATTCTAGAAAAATGTATTCACTCCCAGCTTCTAAACTACCTTCTCTCAAATAACCTCCAGTCAAGCACACAACATGGTTTTCGCCCCCACCACAGCACAACAACTGCCCTCCTCAGTTTTACTAACACAACAAATAAACAACCTTGTTTTGTACCCCTTGCAATTGGAATTGATTGTGAAATATATGAGCCTATTTTTATGTAAGCCAAAGAGTTCTCATATGAACTAATTATAAGTTGTTGAAATTCTATTGGAAAATTGCATTCCTATAAAACTAGTGAGAGATAGTTCCAATTGACTGTGTCAAATGCACTATTAATGTGTAAACTTGCCAATGTTATATTTTCTTTTATTTTGTTAGCATAGTCAATTATCACAACAGATGCAGCAATAAGAGGCAAATGTAGAATAATACAAAATCACTAGCGTAGTAAAATTTAATTCACCGCTTTCGTCCAAGGACTTCATCAGAATGAATAAAAGACATAGCAAAGCAAGTTTAAATACATTCAAAATTAAACAATCAATTAACCAATTAAATAAACAATTATAAAATTCAATTATTGAACTTTCAATTAAAAAAGGAGGCAACAATACCTTCCCTTTTATGGATTTGTAACTTCCTGTGCTTCAAAAAACATTTAATGTTGATGGCATCATTTATGCCAGGGTACAAAACAAGATTGTCCCCTTTCCTCATTGTTATTCACTTTAGTTATGTAGCCTTTTATAAATTACATATGAGTAAATCAAGAAATTAAAGGAGTTCAGTTGGGACATAAACTAAATTCCAAAATTCTCTTGTTTGCAGATGATATTTTACTAACATTAACAGATAATAATAATATGCTCACTTCCCTTTTTAAGGCTATAAAAATTTCAGTCCAAATCCGGTCTTATATTTAATGAAGATAAAACAAGCATTCTTTGTATCAGTTCTAACTCTATGAACATTTCACAAGAATATTTAAAATATCTAGCTACTAATGATAAAATAAAATACCTAGGAATTATCTTAACTAAAAACTTTTTTGGGTTCGTGAAGGGTCGATCTTGTCTCCTGAATCTGATTGACTTCTTCAAATCAGTCTCCAGAGCTGTGGACGAGAGTAAGGCGGTCCACACAGCCTATCTAGACCTCGCCAAGGCCTTCAACACCATCCCCCACTCTGGAATCATAGATAAACTTACTAAGCTGGGCATAAATCCCTACGTCACTCGATGGGTTGCCATTTAAAGAAATAATTAATGTAAATTTTAGTAAAGCTTTAGAAAAAAAAATAAAAAAAAACATACATTATTGGAATATTTATTTTTACATTTGAAGAGAGACATAGAATTATTAAAATGATAATATTATACATAGTTCAATCTATAGCTCTCCCCATTCCAAAACAATACATAAAAGAATGTAATAATTTGATACTGAAATTTCTTTGATATCCTAATAGATCTAGAGTAGCAATTAAACATCATCAACGTAGTTGGACTAGTGGAGGAATAGGTATACCAGACATTGAATCATATTCCACTTCAGCTATTTTAAAACCAGTTATCTTATGGACTAAAAAAAACTATTCTAAAAATGGAAAGATATACATAGTTACATAATTAAGGAAAATAGCCAAATAAACTACAGTTCTTGTAATAAAATAAACAATAATACCTTTCTTTAGTTATTAAAGGAATATACACTAGGATATCAAATTATAACAAAAAATTTATCGTATATTACAATGATAGTCAATGGTTTTAAGAATCTTCTTTATAGGGAACCTGAATACATGGCTTGGAACTTCTTAATATTTCCTACTGCTTACACAGAAAACAATATCAATACATTTAACACATTCTCTATGGATAAATTTAAAGATAAACAATTAATATTTTGTTTCAACTAATGGAAAAAGAAAAAAATTACTCACTTGATTATATACTGAATAAATTCACCCCAGGATTCATGAAGCTCGGCGCAAGGATGGCGGTAGGCTTATGCCGACAGTGTGGTGTGAAGATGGCGCAGTAGCACCAAATGCATATTAATGAAGGTGCGCTGCCGCCACAGCCACATGCACAGGAAAGGAGCGCGAGTGCATAGGGCATGCCAAAGTGCTGCACGGAGGCGTGAAATTGGCAGCTGCCAATGTGAAACCTAAAATGCTTGCATATAACAAGTTGCAAGATAGTAATCACATCTGTCAGTGTCCCTGGATACTGAAATGTATGCAAAGCATGCAAGAAAATTCCTGCGAACATAAAGTGAAGAAGCAAACACAAATGCACGGCAGGGAATAACGGGTCCCTATCCCACAAACAAATGACATGGAAGACCATGTGGCCGTAGTCCAACGCCGTGTAGATAGCTATACCAAGTGGAAGTGAAACGCATCATACGTTAGCGAGCCACCAGTAGGTACATCCAGCCCAATGGTGAGGGTCACCAGCTGACCCATAATGTGAGGGAGGGTACACAGCTGGGCAGATGTGTCCATAACAAAATACATTATAAATGTAGATTTCTAGAGACCCTATGTCCCAATCATATCCCACAAGGCATGTAATAGTCAAATACAAAAGGTATGTCCGTAGTTCACATACCAAATGTGATAGGAATTAGAATAAGCATGTAAACGAAACAGAAGGAGCATATAAACAGCTACAACAATAAGGAAACATGTAGGCCGAAAGGAACAGTATTATCTATACCATCAACAGTGGGGACGTGTTGTCTAGTACAGTCAGATATGTGTACAGAATATATCCCATCCTGGACATAGGAAAAGGTGGCATCCTACCAATGAGTAGAACAGGCTGCCAAAATCCGGAAATCAGAGGTACAAGCCGAACTTGTCAGGATGTGTCACAGTTGAACGGGTAGTACCCGGGTATACCAACCATGTAATGAAAGTTAAGTATGAGCGTCTACCTATGTGCGTGAGGCACAGCATGTGGAAAGCAAACATGGCAGGGTAGTCCACACAACCATAAAGGTACCTGACACATTTATGGAATTCAATGTGTTACTCTGGCCGTGTCATGGGCCAACAACCAAACAGTGATTTTTGGGGTGTGAGGAATCTGTGTGTGTGGGGGGATGGGTAATGGTACAATCCTCTAAGGCAATACTGTGTTGTATGCAGAATAGGTGAACTGGAAGTGTATGAGGTAGCAGCGGGTGAAGCTGAAAGAAACACAAACACATGTATAAACAGCTGCAATACAACCAGACAGGCCATACTGTAGAACACAATCCCACAAACATATGAATATTGAAATGTACGATACAAATCGATAGACATGTCACTGGCACATACCCACAGATTGGTCCTGATGGAACTGGCCATAACAAATGCAACACACCTGGATAGACTACCCAGCATCCCCTCCACATCACACAACCCGCTCCCGTACCTGAACGTCCACCAAATCCAGCCATACTTGGCCTACTGGTTTGGTGCAGCCACAGCTACACATAGTGAACATTGCGCATATGTGGTAGGTAGTGTCACCCTAGGCAGTTGCAGGATTCCACACTATGTATCCCTGGCATGTAAACCCCCCAGCACATTTTCATATAGCCGAAAAGATGTTCGTTATTTCCTTGTGGATCGGTCCAATTTTTGGATATCCCTCATGGGATATGTAACCTGTGTAAACATTAGAATGGAAGACACAAAGTCCAGTAGATATCTGGACACAAGCTGGAATGCGCATTAGATGTGCACGACACTGTCCAGCCCTAAGTGGTCATGCATAACCTACCACCCAGGATCAAACACCTGCCCGTTGCACACGTGTCCCGACACGAAAAAGCAGGAGAATATATTGCACACATTCGCATAGTGGCACATAGTATAAGGGTGATGAAGGTACTGACATAAACAGGATACCCCTGATCCACTGTGTGAGAGACAAGTAATGTGTGTGTAGGTGTGTCCTGACCAACAATGGTACAATGCCAAATGTCATGTGACCATAGGGAATAACTATGCACCATACTGCATGTAACAGTTACCTAAAGCGGTCACATCAGGATAGAATAAACGTAAGTCATACAAGAACCAGGCAAACAACAAAAGTGCCAAAGGTAGAAGGCTTATAGCTAGGAAACAAATGACTGTTCTAAACCTGCAGTGACCGTGGCTATGTGTCGGCCCAAATAATCTGGTGTCCACAGTAGGGTTGTCATCTGTCCCGCTTTGCGAGGGATAGCACATCGTTGGACAGTTGTGTCCTGACAAAAGACATTTCAAATGGCAAATGTCCTGGGATTGTAGGACATAATTATGTCCCATATGTTATGTAAAAGTAGCAGAAAATAATTATTGCAGTATCTACAATACCTAAATGTTACAAAAATCAGAATAAGTAAATAAACTGCTACAACAATAAGCTTTTATGTCAGCAAATAAGTAAAGTTATATATGTTGTACTGACCGTGGGTATGTGTCGGCATGT
Organism: Protopterus annectens; assembly: GCF_019279795.1. NCBI lineage: Eukaryota > Metazoa > Chordata > Ceratodontiformes > Protopteridae > Protopterus > Protopterus annectens. The sequence continues at coordinate 199,137,971 of NC_056736.1, read as the reverse complement.
AAAACCAGGTGTGTTCTGAAAATGGCCCATCTTGGCCATGTGAAAAGGTGCCAACCCTAGTCCCGGAATACAGCACAACCCATACATATGACAATGTCAACGATACCAATGGTCAGAGCATTCGCACAATAACTGACCAGACCCTTAAACTCACAAAGTCATTGCTCTTTGGGGGAAAGGTGTTGAATGAGAATGAATACTCACAACAATGAAGAGTACAGATGCATTTAACTACAGACAATTAGTAGTATTACAAATCTGTCAACAGGTTCCAAGGTAATAGTACTAAAATGGTAGAAGTGTCCGTGATTGTCCCTGAGTTGTCATATCCTTGTCCCTGTAGACATGAGTATGAGTATCAGAGAGGTCCATACACAGAAGTACACCAACCAACTGTCCTAGCTGTTGACTAGACTACTGCATACCTGCAGTGAATTTATAACAGATGTCCAGAATAATATTCATTGTATGCATAAATGAATGAAACAGTCAAATGGGAAGGGAAACCACCCCTCCCAACCCGCATTATGTAAGCAGACATGTCGTAGAGTGAGCAGCTGTAAGCGTGTTTGTCAACCAGTATGCCAGTAGTGCCCTGTCAAAGAAATGTGGAGTGTAAACATGTATAAGGTGCTGTGACCAGAGGTCAGTAGTGCTTAACATTGTGCAAACCCACGCATAACAGCTCCCACCTGCTAGACTGTGCCTTACCCGGTTTGTATCCAAAGGCGTTGGCATGTCCACAAACAAAGAACCGCCCTATACACGTGATGGTAGAAGTACCCTGCACACATAGCTCATGTGACTGAACAATAGACCATGGCAGATGTACAGACAATAGACTGCAAACACCATACAATGCAGACATCCAACAGTATAGCAATGTACTGGCAGATATGTCCGGACCACTGGTGTGTGTATGCTTGGCCGTCCTGTGTATCAGTGTGTGAGCATGCCCAGTATGACTGTTGTGCATGTTGTAGAATGACAATATCATCATGTGTGTGAGCATGCAAAGTATGGTCAACTGTATTGCATGTGTCACATGTCCAGATAGTACTATGTTGCTGACCCCTTCGTTCTACACATACAGGTGACATGCTGTGTCTGCAGGATAGCTAATGGTCATGTGGCATTGACAGTTGCTACATGTCTGTATAGTATGGGGGGATATGCAACCACAGTCCACTGGTGCACATGACTCACATGTGTAGGTGTGACGGTGGGCACAGCGAACAGTTGTACACATCTGCCGCTACTGTACAGGTCTGCCAGGTACTCTATGTCATTGTGTGGACCTACCTAAATTGCTAGTTGGAGGTATACCAGGGTATGTCAGTTCCCAGCATTAATTACCAGCACAGTGGTGTTGTACGTCATATTACACATCCTACATCAAACAGCCTGGCCTGCTGTCGTCTGTGTGTGTCATACAGGGTTGGGGTCTGTCAGTGGGCATATCCATAGGCCATTGTATATCATTTGTCTGTATTGGTCCACATCTGTCCAGCTGCATGGGACGTGTGTGGGTTGTACGGACACACATGATGGTCAGCCCATAATTTGCAGTGGGTAGGACACCCTGTGTACTACAGGCTACCATTGTGAACTTCATATGTGCTATAGAGGTCATGGTGTCACTGTGGATGTGCACTGTTGCTGCCCTAACATTTGGCCACCACAGTCACTTGTATGCTCACATACATACCAGAGCAATGGGTAAGTACACATTGTAATACAACCGCCACTTGTTAGGTCAATAGACATACCCAGGTTGTGTTACGGATGCACACAGTGCACCTCCCTTACATGGCCGAGCACAGGTACTGTCATGTTTGGCATCCATGGTACTGTGTACAGGTCAGAGAGTGGAAATCCATGGGTATCTACAGTGTCAGTGCATATGCCACGTGTTGCCTTTTTGCCAAGGGCAGGTCATACTGTGCACGGGCTGTCGCTGACTGTGCCCTACACAGGTAGTTCCTTCACCAAGTCACACTGTGCCTGTACAGGCCTTGGCAGTGGTGTTGGGCTGTGTGGCCCTGCCCCATGCCATTTGTGCTGCAGCTGTTACTGTAGGCTAGCATTGTGTAGCACAGCAAATGACATGACAACATGTATGCATGTAACTTGTGAATTCTGCAGAGCCCCTACAGATGTGTCTGGATACCAGAACTGTGAACCGAGCATCCCAAACACATGCACATGTATATGTCTTCCCTGAGCATCCACCTCAGTATGGTGTGAGTGTTCAGGTGTGTGTGCATTGCTGATGGGTGTTATAAGCCACTACACCAGTGTTTACCTAGCATCCACCACTGTGAGACTGTAGGGGATGTCCACATAGGCACTGGTGTGCTACCGCTGTGTCAGACGCCATATATCGGACACATCACAGCTTCCAGAGCAGACAGCACACACATTCAATGTCATGCCCTGGCTATCGCATAGGGCCTAGCTGTTGGAGGGTTCATAGGTTCATAGGTTCATAGGTTCATACTAGGCTATCTGCCCAAGGGCATTTATAAGCCTAGGTATGCCCCTGCACTGACTGTAGGCCCTACCCTGCTCCCCGGGAGGTGCTACGTGTGCAGGCTATAGCACCCAGTACCCCAGGGTACTCATCCATCCATATTGCAGGTCCACTAATCACGCATGTGGAGGACCTGTACATGCTCACTACCATGTCTTGACATGGCATCTGTGAAGTGATGCAATACTCTGAATGCAGATGCCTGTGAGATACCCATGATATCCCCAGTTGTGCTGTGTGAGGTACCTGTGGCTAGTACACCTAGGACAACACATCCCATGGTATCCACTGTGATGTGTTCCCCTCAGCCTGTGTGATGTGTTAGGCACAGGTCAACAAGCTGCTGTAGGAGGTGTCTGTCCACCCCATAGTGCTCTAACATCCCCAGCCCATGTAGACCCTGGTAAGTCACCCTCGGTCAATAAAGTCGTATGTCACCCCAGTAAGGGTTGTTCGGCAGCATACACATCCGCACTGCCCCAGCCCCATGTACATGTTGATGTATGTTGGCTGGTGCAGCCTGTGTCATTTGGTTGGACTGTGTTGTGAAATGTCTCTGCAGGTATACACCGGTGGCGTAGAGTGTGGATGACATATGTGTGTATGCTGCTTGCTCGCATTAGTGTACTGTTCATGTACGAGCTGGCCATGTCATCAGCTGATTGCACTGATCAACACCTGTGTGTGCAGCCTGGACACCCTAACTACCCTACCACTGCTGTCATCCCTCCCAATGTCACCAGGCAGGTATAGACACACTCCTAGCTGAGGTTTGCTAGGGCAGGAGCACTCCCAAGGCACAGTACTGCAATGTACGTACAGTATGCCTGACCCCTCTCCCATGCTATCATCTATATGCGAGACCTGCACTTGGCTGACTACACACATACACTCCAGGGACCAGCAGCACACCGTGGTGATAAATGTGATACACCACAGTCAACCTCATCTGCATAGTATAGTCTTCTAACGAATAGTTATATGACCCATACCGAACTTCCAACATATTAACCACTGCTCAGTGTCGCTCAGATCCACACACAACTGGCAACAGGTGCCCTACCATCACCATATTCAATGTCCCATGGTCTTCCCGGCAACAAAATTACCGGTGTCTACACGACTACAACCAGTGGCCCTGAACACCACAGACGATGTGCATTAACACCACGCTATGGCAGATATACATAGATCCCAGGTTATCACGTACAGATCATCCGGCACAAATAGTCAATAGTGCTGAATTCCCCAGACATATGTTCACATCTATTTCCACCTCTACATCTACATATATCACATATATTATTTGTAGACATATATACATGGACATATATTTATCTGTAGATATGCATACACTCATATACATGTACACCTATGTAGACATGGTATTTATGTCACAACAGCGAACCACAAGACAGCAATGCATTAGACAGGAATGGAAAGGTAACCACATGTGCCACCTGCATCATGTAGTGTTGTTAATATCAAGGCACGTGTGTTATGTTGCGATACACGGGTCAGACCATAGCAAGGGTAAGAGTAGGGCTGCTGACAGTTACTCACCAGACCTATTGGCGACTGTATGTGTTGACAACCCAGTGTCTTGGCGGAATATGCGGGCTGTGGACATTAAATAGGTCAGCAACAAAACAAACTTGACACATCCTGCAGCTAGCCACCCACAGATACCAACACATACAGTATAACTGACAAACACACACCTGCCATGCCCTGGAATTGAGCATCTACTTGTCTAGTCTACCACACTACAGCATTATGCAGTAACAGAATGCGCTACTGAGTTCAGGCATCACTGCACTCCCACAGGCATACTTCTAGGTGGGTGACATCATCCGCAAAGCAAAGACACTGATAGGGAATGTATGTGCTGTGAGCCATCTAAAAGCATTACTCTGTCCCTAGGCAGCTGTAAACACACACACACACACACACACACACACACACACACACACACACACACACACACACACACACAAACAGGCGATGGGAGTCAAACATACACCTAACTACCTTATCACAATACAGCATTACGCAATTACAGAACGCGCTACCGAGATTACTGAACCCAGCACTCCCAGAGGCATACTTCTAGGTGGGTGATGTCATCCGCAAAGGCAAAGACGCTGATAGGGAATGTATGTGCTGTGAGCTGTCTAAAAAGCATTACTCTGTCCCTAGGCAGCTATAAACACACACACACAAAGGCACATACTTGGCAGGGCTGGAAGTTGAACATACACCTAACTACCTTATCACACTACAGCATTACGCAGTTACAGAATGTGCTACTGAGATTACTGAACACAGCACTCCCAGAGGCATATTTCTAGGTGGGTGACGTCATCCACAAAGGCAAAGATGCCGATAGGGAATATATGTGCTATGAGCCGTCTAAAAAGCATTACTCTGTCCCTAGGCAGCTGTAAGCACACACACAGGCACACACTTGGCAGGGCTGGGAGTCGAACATGCACCTAACTACCTTATCACACTACAGCATTACACAGTTACAGAATGCGCTACCGAGATTACTGAACACAGCACTCCCAGAGGCATACTTCTAGGTGGATGACGTCATCCGCAAAGACGCCGATATGGAATGCATGTGCTGTGAGCCATCTAAAAAGCATTACTCTGTCCCTAGGCAGCTGCAAACACACACACACACACAGAGCCACACACTTGGCAGGGCTGGGAGTTGAACATACACCTAACTACCTTATCACACTACATCATTATGCAGTTACAGAATGCGCTACAAAGATTACTGAACACAGCACTCCCAGAGGCATACTTCTAGGTGGGTGACGTCATCCGCAAAGGCAAAGATGCCAATAGGGACTGTATGTGCTGTGAGCCATCTAAAAGCATTACTCTCTCCCTAGGCAGCTGGACACACACACACACACACACACACACACACACACACACACACACACACACACACACAGAGGCACACACTTGGCAGGGTTGGGAGTCGAACATACACCTAACTACCTTATCACACTACAGCATTACACAGTTACAGAACGTGCTACCGAGATTTCTGAACACAGCACTCCCAGAGGCATACTTCTAGATAGGTGACATCATCCGCAAAGGCAAGGACGCCAATAGGGAATGTATAGAGAGTGAGCAGTCTGAAAGCATATTACTGTCCCAAGGTAGACGTAGACAAACACATGGCATTGGTGTGATCGGGGCAACTAAATATCTACGAGCACTACAACAACACTACATAGATACGTGACGCGCCACCGACAGTACACCCTTCATGACAGTCCACCAGTGTGTTCAATGTATGCATCCATCGTGACGTGGACAATGGACATCTTTTGCCTGGATGAACACTATCGCTATACAGGATGTCAATGGCCATGCCCATACACAGAGGCACATCACCGACACAAGGTGTCACTGGGCATTCCCACACGCTAAGTATCACACGTCCGTTGGGAATGTACTGTGTGTCCATCTACACAATGGCATACTGGGCATGCTCACACACTTAGCAGTTGCAAAGAGCCATCTTGCATGCACACGGATTCTAAACACGGAAGGGCGCAGTTTGGAATGTACTGTGTGTCCATCTACACAACGGCGTACTGGGCATGCTCACACACTTGGCAGTTGCAAAGGGCCGTCTTGCATGCACACGGATTCTAAACATGGAAGGGCGCAGTTTGGAATGTACTGTGTGTCCATCTACACAACGGCGTACTGGGCATGCTCACACACTTGGCAGTTGCAAAGGGCCTTCTTGCATGCACACGGATTCTAAACATGGAAGGGCACAGTATGGTGTTACTGTCCCAACGTACATGAATGTCACTCACATGTACTGACAAGTACACACTCAGGAGACATCACAGATGTCTCAGGTGCAGATCACAGAGGTACACATTGCAGTCTTCATTGTAGCCCTCAGACATCACAATGTCACAGGACCAGCAATACACTTCCATACATTACCACAACACCGTGTGACTCATGACCAGTGGACTGTACATAGGTCTACAGCAACTGTGCAGACTACACATGCACTGACAGGGTTCCAACATGTGTTATGCATTGCAATGATACCCACTGTAAAGACCAGGTTGGCTCTACACATACCAGGGGCCCTGGGTCTTACACAGCTGTGACAGATGACTATCGCTGTACACCAAAGATCACACGTGTGGATATGACATACATGTAATCGCAGTGGATATGTGCATGGACCACACACACAACACATATGTACATAGCATAGCATTTGCTGTCCTCCGTGCAGACAAGTGGCTACAGCAATCACACTCACGCAAATGGAATGTGGGTCCATGGCTGTTGAATGCTAACAGTACATGAAATAGCAATGTTGACCGAGGACGCATTCCCTCTGTACTAGTTACCCACGACACCCATCATATCTTAGAACAGTCCATGTGTTATGCATGTCATCACACATGTCCACCAATTGCACTGCATACACAATGGCTACATGACAGGCATGTAGGACCAACACACATGTACAGTTTGTAGTGTGCATGCAGTTGCCATGCATGTGCAGTAGCTGATGTATGTGACTCATCTGTGCCTAACTACAACATGCAGTTGCAATGCAGCCCCATTATTGACACCTGTAATATGGTGACATACTGACAGTATGGTGGGATGTACATCAGGTATGGATGGATGTGTGTACATAAGTGGTTATCCACCTGTGCAGATGGATGTTTGCCGGGGACAGCTCACGGGTATGTCACATGTCATCCTACCATTACATGTGCAAACAGTACGCTATGTTACTGTTACTTGACGGTGAAGACATAAACCTACACAGCGGTCAGGTGTTAATGACTGTATGTCACCTGACACCTCTAACACCTACATCCTCCCGTGTGCAAATAGCACCACAATTGCCAGACATAGTGTTGGTACACATAATGCGGTCAATACTGTTGCATGTCTGTCAGACGTATCATCATATCGGAGGTGTATCATTCACACTACTGCCATGTGTGTTTGCTTGTGTGACCATATATGCAACATATGGTGGGGATTACATCCCAATTGTTACACACCCCTGTACACTGTTGTAGAGATCTGTACATACTGCAGTGTGGAAAGCATGATGTAGGCAAGGTTGGTGTGTGTATCACACACATCAGCTATCCGTATGTGTATGACATTTGTGGTCTCCACAGTGTGTGTGTGTATGTATGTATGGCTGTCTGATGCATGGAGTGAGGGTGTATGCTACCATAAAGAACACACAGGATCCCTAACCCCTCATGGTGATGCAGTCTACTACCCTGTTGATGCCATAGGTCTCAGCTGTACTGGCTACCTGTACATGTTCTTTCTCTGTGTCGCATTGCGTGGGCGCACAGTACTGTGAGGGTGATGACCACATAGGCAGGGGTCCTCACCTCAACACTATGGGGTGTGCGTTATAGTGTTGTTGATCCCGTGAGTGTGAGCATGTTCCTGTAATGTGACAGTGTATGACTGCTACACAGTGAGGACTCATGCTATCAGGTGGCCTCTAACATTAGCATCGGTCAGACAGCTGTGTACACCCTGCACCATGACAACATACCTGTGATGTGACCTGGTATGGATGTCACGTCTCTAGCCACTGTAGCCTATTAAACTGCCCACATGCGTCTGGATCAGTATATGTGTGGACATCTGTGGTATGTTAGCCTTTCTAACAATCAGGTTGAGGCTATGTATAGCATGCTGATATTGCCACACGTGCCTGTGAGTACTCTACAGTTACACATGGGAGACTGCAAATACTGCTACCTGTAGGCACATGCAAGTAGACCATAAGGAGGGAACCAGGGCATCATTACCAACATGCTGTTACTGTTGTTACCAAGACACATACTGTGAACATATAACAATGCATGCTAAACCTGTACTACATGGTATGTCTGGTGCATGTTAACAGTACACAACTAATGTAATATACACTTCTCTCACTATTCTTACACAACTAATGTAATATACACTTCTCTCACTATTCATACACAAGTAATGTTATACACACTTCTCTCACTATTCTGTTCACCCTGTGCATCAGACCATTTCAGCATGTCCCTGCACCAATGGTGTGGATTACAGGGATGCAGCACAGGCTTCATTATATGCACAGGGTGATAATATTTGCCAGGGGCATAGGTTGCACCAATGGATGAATGCATGTGTGTGGGTAAGGGCCGGTGACATGATTGGACATGTCTGTTCAGTATGCATGTGGGTGTTGGGGTGCCCTATAAATGTGATGGCTGTGTGCGTGTATGTGTGCACACAGTTCTGCCTTTTTTGAGGACTACACAGGGGTATTATTGACAGCTCCAGATTGTGCAGACCAGGTTGTACAGCTCACTGTGTCCGGCCACGGCCACGTGACCTGTGCCTGCCAGGGGATGAACGGGCACTACCAGGCTGAGGTACAGATTGGCTACTGTCTGAAGACACATGTCCACTGGAACCGTGTCCCCGCTGGGAACATCCAGGGCCACATCCACGTAGCCTGCTGTGTCCTGGTGTGGACAGCGCAGCACCAGCTGCACTGCTACTGCTACTGGCACTATGGGAGCGGACATGTGAGGTGGCATGCTCACGTTGACCTGCAGTAGGTGGTGTAACTGGTCTACGTCCACGTGGCCTACGCCTCACTCCTACCAGATGTTCCAGCACAGACAGCTCACACTTGCGGATTGCCATGCCATGGTCAAGGATTCCGACCATGTCACCCAATCGCCTGTCCAGAACATCAGCAATCTACTGTTGAGCATTTGCCAATGCCTGGATGTTGTTGTTTAGGGTATGGATAGCAACCTTCTGCAGCCTCTGCCCTTCTCTGTTCTGCCGTTCAGCACGTGCCTGTGCCACCATTACAGTCTGGAACATGTGTCTGGTGATACCAGCTGCTGCGCTCTGTCCTGCAGGCGCATGTCTGTCAGAGATCCTCCTATGAGCAGCACCGGCCGCATGCCTGTGTGGCACATCTGCTGTCATTACACTGACACCATGGTGTGGAGACACACCTTCTGTAGCCACCACACGTTTCTGTTCCACACTAACAGACGCTGACTGTCCTTCCTCTATGGTCACTGGTGATGCGGTATGTGTTGGCAGCAGAACTGTGTGCGGGGAAGAGGGGGAACATAGCTGGGATGGCAACCATTGGCACAGATTCAGCCCATGACAACCCTGCCTGTACCTCATGCATATGTTCATCACTGCTAGTATCTGATGTCATCAGATAGACCGCAGGAGAGTTACGCACCTACATCACCTGTGAATGCAAAAAAGACTAAATTACAATAGACACACACAGACACACACACACACACAGACACACACCATGCATGTGATTTGACAGACAGCATGCAGCATGCCTGTGATACAGCAGACGGCATGCAGCTCAGACATTAATAGTGTTAGTTACCATACCTCCCTGGGGTGCACACTACAGCAAGCAGGTGTCATATCAGTGGCCATGCAGTTCACACAATCATGGCAGTATGCATGCATCCCCATGATACACCATGTGGACCAGAACAGGCTAACAATACACATGGCTGACGTGACCTTGCCATGTAATCCACTGACGTGTCCATTAACATGCATACATGTCTGACACAATGGTGTCCTGACACATGTACAGCATCGTAATGGGCATCACATTGCAGTGTTGTCTGTATGCCCTACAGATAGAATGCATGTTTAGCAAATGTGCATGAGAATGGAAGGGTAGTGTGAGCTGTCTACATTGCTATACAGTGTGAAGTACAGACACTGTGCCATTGCATGGCATCATGAGGCATCTATATTGCTATACAGTGCATAATATGTACACATTGCATAGCCATAACTGCATGCATACCCATGACATAACTGTGGATTGTGACCCACGATGCTGAGGTGTATACACAACAAACCATGCTGTGTCATGTGACAGGTCACTGGAGGACCTACAGTTGACACCGCTGCACAACTAATACAGAGTCTTAGCTGCCTGGCAACCATGTCCACACATAGCAGACTTGTCAATTCACCATGTCCCACATGACATTGATGTACCACACACAAGAGGTGCACAGCTAATGGTGATGTCCTACAGCAGCAAGGGAAATGTACAATATCTGTGGCCTGATGTGGTGTCAATGTCTGTGGAAGCTGTAGAGGTGACTACTGTCATGCTATGACACAGGCATGATGTTCAACACATCTTATATGGTAGACATCAGTGACACCTCCACTAGCTGTGCACAGGCTTTTAGGATGTCCAGTGTACCACATCAACTGTATAATCGGTCGACTAAGGCTATAAATGGACCATGTGTGGACAATGTGAAACAGGGTGTATACACATCACATCTACTGTGTGGCTATGTGTCTCTGGCCATCCCATGGCCATGTGTGCACATGTGTTGGACAAATGTGTGTGATGGCCATCTATCACACAGGTCTGTGTTGTCCCATATGACATACACCCATAGATGTCAGATATGTCACCATCCACAGGGCTATGCAGACAACGAGTTGTATGTTTTGCATGTGGGGTATGGGTTATAGGATAGTGTGACAATATTGCAGCCAAAACACTATGTGTCTGGGACATGTCAGATGGCACATCACAATGTGTGCACCCATTGCAGGGGCATATAACACAATGGTGACTCCTGTGGGCTGCCCATATCACACCTCACTGTGTAGTACTGTTTGCGTATCACACGTGTTGTTTCAATGTATAGTACATATGCCTCCATTGTAGAACACCTCCACCGTTGTATGCACAGCTGACCACACATGTAGCAATGACAAATACTGTGGTTTCAAGTCAGTGTATCATTTCATTTGTATATATTGCACATGGGTAGCCTGTGTGAATGATGGGTGATGCGACCTGTATATGTGACTGGAACGAACATCAAGTGAGCAAGTGTTAACTGGCCACATGGCAAATAGATATATGCTTTAACATGCCTGATACTGATGACAGTCTCACCTGCAACAGACTCATGTCTGTGCGGCACGCCAGAGGTACCTGTATAGGGGTGACACAGCAGTATGAACATTATCCATGACTGTATGACAGCCACAGGGTGCACTGTGCATGTTAACACATTCACCTGTACAATAGCATATAGTATGCACATGTGTGCATACACAGGGTAGCATACTGTAGTATGCAGCATGTGTGTCCACATACCTTGCATATGTTGTTACATTACATAATGTACAGTGACACATGCAACTAAATGGGATATAATAGCCATATGTGCAGTACTGACTTACCAAGCAACTCCAGGCTCATTGGTTGGGAGACACCCACCTCCACGATGGCAGCTAGTGTTTGTGGATGCTGTTCTGAGTGTGTCCCCAGACTGGCCAGTAGCTCCTCGGTGTGTGTGAGTGGGGGCTGGGTTGGTGACCCACCACCTGTTTCACCTTGTTCCCTGGCGATTGCAGTGGCATGCTGTTTTGCATGTCATATCACGTCCATGCAGTGTCTGTGCACTTGCTGGTCGGTGCGGTTATGGCCATCCACTTCGTTCACCCTCCTGTGAAGATCCTGCCACAGGTCGTCCCACTGCTGGGCATGCTGTGGCACATGGCTGAACAACACCTCATAGTTCTCATGGAGGTATGGGACCTTTTGAACTAGGAATAGAAATTCATTCAATGTTAACTAGCTGAATACCATTGGCTAACTAATTAATTAATTGGTCACATGCCACAAGGTTTATAAATTGAAAAAATTTGTTTTATAGATTGTCTGATGAAGGCTTGTATTGCATAGCCGAAAGCGCTTACCATTCATTTTACAATAAATTCATTTTGGAAATCGCCTGTCCGGCACTTGTTATTGTGCTACTGGGTTCGTGTTCAACAGTTTGTCGTTTTGGAGTTTTTAGTAGTTTATGGCAACCGGCAGCATGCAAGAGGCGGACACAATGGTTACAAGAACCGAATTTGATCAACTACAGCAGTCGGTTCTAAGTCTTACTCAATTAATTCAACAAATGTCTGGCAATAGTGGAGCTCCGAGATGACCAAACTTCAGTAATAACAGAAATAACAGTGTCGATAGCATGGATAGTATTCCTCCAGGTCAAGTACCAGTAAATGAACAGGATGAGTTACATAATAATGATGCGGTATTTAATGCCAATGAATTGCAACAATGGCTTAATCAAGTCAAATTCAATGGTATCGACAAGAATACTAATACCCCTAGTTTTTCACAAATGGTGGATGATTTCCATGACCTGGTATGGCGTTATCGTAGATTAGTACATGAAAATATCTATTGTCTGTACTGTTTTGACATAGTTTTAGCTTTAACTTTCACTTTGATGGTAGGTTAGAAACGTCATAGTTTTTGTAATCTTATGTAGATCCATGTGTTTTGGTTTAGGGATATGTCTTCTTAGTTTAGCATAGACGCTTTATGTTTCCAAGCTCCCTCTTCAACTAAGATACTTTGAAAGCCGGTGAATACTTGTACTTATCCATATAAAACCTGTGTACAATGTAACTGTTCTAACTACAATACATTGCCTGTATAGCAACTGTTTTTCATACAACTCTCTGCTCTTCTAGCGGAATGTGGGTATTGTATTTCTGCTCTGAGCTTAGTGATTTTGCTAGCATAGTATAGTGACTGTTATTATTTACTATATTCTGTTTTTTCTCGGAAACCTTGTGCTTTATTAATTACTCTTGTAATTGTCTGGTTCTATCTTCAGCAAAGGCATATGGGCATAGCGTAACTTACCTTGTGCCCTAATAACTTCTTGGTTACAATAATTGTTAGTGTGTTTCACTTTCCTTATTTTGGTGCCTAGTGATGCTATGTGCTCATTATGCTAACCTGTTTTTTTACATTCTTTAACCTTAGCATACAAGTTTATTAGTTTAGAGTGAATGCTATTAGTTTGTTTTGCTAGCGTTTAGTACGCTAACCTGTTTCTCAATCTTTAACCTTTGCATTCAGGTTTATTTAAGTTTCGAGTGAATGTTATATGTTTGTATGCTAGGCGCTCAGTATGCTAACCTGTTTCCTATTCTTTCACCTCAGCATATATGATTATTAAGTTAGAGTGAATGTTATCTGTTTGTTTTAAGGGTGCTACTATATGCTTTATTACCTGACTACAGTTGTTATCTGTACTAATGTTATGAACTCTGTATTTTGCTGCTTTACTATTATTTACTACTCTGACTTGTAATTGTGAATTTTTCCTGTACCTCTCATTGTGCTTATTCTACTCTCCCACTTCTTCTTTCTTTTCCTCCTTCTTTTCTAACATACTTTGTACTGCTATTTACCACTTCTCCTAACCCTGCTTCTCCCTTGTTTTTCTAGCTCTGAAGCTTAATGCTATACATTGGATTGCCCTCTCCCTGGCGTACTCTTAAAAGGTCCCGTGCTTCCTCAAGTCAGACCTTTCAAGCAAGCCTAACCCTGAAGTGCTCATAACACCTATTTAGTGCTTGTCTAAGTAGTTGCCTCTCTGTACTTTTTGATGTATGTCCTCTCTTATACTTGTTTTTTAATTATATAGTTAGCTAAAGTGAGCAGCATACTCGTGGAACCTCCCTAGATCTCTTCTGCCCCTCTAGTTTGTCACTACTGTAATAGGTAGATTTTTGCCTTTACTCTATTATTTTTGACTTTCTCCTCCTTGTCAAGGTAGACTGGTATTAACAGTATCTACTATTCTCACTCCCACTAACATTTCCTTCCTTACTCTATTCCCTCAATTCATCTTGGCTGAAGCATTTCTTTTCCCCTACCTAACTACTGCTATAAGAGATGCCTGTAGCCTAAAGGTGGGCTGATTCTGGAATTACACTCCCTATTTTTGCTCTCCCCAGCAAACCACCTTCTTGCATACAACTTACACTCATTATAGTAGCTTCTCTAGTATTTTTCCACCAAACAGTATAATATTATTACCCGCCCATGTTACAGCTGTCATGCTGGGCTGATTGACTACGCTCTCTCCTCTAGTTGTTTCTACCCCGCTTCGCTCCCCTCCCTACCCCCTTATCCCACCAACCCCACGTGCTCCTACTCTTATACCTCACAAACCACACCTCCTCCCATATTACACCAATCCCAGCTAACCACCCTTTTATATAAGTCCTCCCCTCTGTACTCTCTCACTATCCTTAATACTCTCTAATTTGTTTTCCTGCCCACCCACAAAGCCTTAACTTACTCCTTCCACCTCTTACCTTCTCTCACTCCTTTATACTATTGGTTACCTTCTGTACTTATATACCTTCCTGCACTAAAAGTACCTTTTTTCATCCCCACAATATGTCATTCAAATCTAGAACAAATCTATCCAAGACCCCTAAAACTAAATCTATCTTTGCTAAGACATTACTCCTACTTACTCTTTCTTTACTTTTCTCACTACCCTACCTCCTCACATCCTATGAACAAAAATCTAATTTTGACATTAAATATTCTTTTAAACAAACAGCCTCAGATCTCTCATCCCATAAACTAACTAATTTAAATATTACATCTACCTCTTCCTACCTCCTAGCTAGATATCATTGACTTACCCACATTAAATGTAATTACCTTGTGCTAAGACGACTAAGATTCCCTTCTAGCTTCTCTTCTAATTCTTCCTTACTATTTATCCTCTCAACCCTAAAGGATGGTGATATACATCCCAACCCAGGGCCCTTTAATACCTCTCTTCAAACTAGACCAATTTTTTTAAACTCCACCCTGCCATCACCAATCTCTGACTCTAATTCTTTACTTATAGGACATCTTAATATCAGAAGTATCAACAACAAGGTTACCCACCTTCATTCTCTTATTGACTATCATTCCTTTGATATCTTATGTCTAACGGAAACCTGGTTAAAACCCTGTACTAAAGACAGTGAATTCATTCCTCCAGGCTACAATATCCTTAGACTTGACTGCAATACACGCAAGGGTGGGGGTGTAGCACTACTATTTAAAACTGAACTTCAGGTATCCTTAGTACCTTTTGTTTCACAAGAAGCCACCAAGGCTGAACTCCTTATTTCTAAACTGCAACTAAACCCTAATAAATCAATCTATATCATTTGTATTTATCTACCTCCTGGAAATAACTCTACTGTTACAGAAAATATCCTTAACTGGGTATCTTCCATGTACCCACAAGAAACTATCATCCTAGGTGACCTTAATCTTGACTGGTCCTCTGTTGACTCAAATAACCCGTCCACTCATATTAATCTCCATGGCTTTACTCAGACAATAAACACTACAACTAGGATTAATAAACCTAACAATAAAGAAAGTATATTGGACTGGATTCTTATTAACAAACCTCAACAAACATATCAGGCTGGTACTCTACCTAATGACATTAGTGATCATACCTTAACATACATCATAAGGTATAAGAGTAATACTTCTAATACCACAATCTTTAGAATCTCAAGAAGTCAGAAACATTTTAGCCCTCTCCTATTTAAAACTGAATTAAATGCCTGTAACTGGCACCCTCTAAAATCTCTCCCACTTGAGGATGCTGTTAAATACTTCAATGACAAATTTCTTTCAATCCTTGATAATCATGCACCAAAACGAACCATCAAAGTAAAAACTAAACCTGCCCCCTGGCTAACCAAAGAAACTAGACAAAGAATGTTGCTTAGAAACAAATCCTGGATAAAATGGAGAACTACTAAATCTCCCTCAGATCATCAAACCTTTAGATACCTTAGAAACAGTACTAAAAAAGCCATACTTTCAGATAAAAGAAACTACTATAGTAATCTTCAGAAAATAAATCATAACAATCCACGTAAATTCTGGACTTACCTAAACAAACTTCTGCACCCTGGACAGACTACAACCCCCCCCCCCTTCGGGTCAGACAGTAATTCAGCCCATGAAACTGCCAATGCCTTTAATTCCTTCTTTATTGACACTATTAACTCTCTGGCTGCTCACCTTTCCATTGCATCCCTGATCTCTCATCTTTCAATTGTCCTACCTTTAAACTACAACCCATCCCTACCAACTTTATACAAAAATGTATCCAAAAACTTAAACCTTGCACTCCCTCTGCTGACCAGCTACCATCCAAATTTCTTCAAAAAGCAGCAAATGAAATAGCCTATCCTATATCTATCCTTATAAACAGAACTATTAGTGAAGAAACCATCCCTGATATCGGGAAAATCTCTTATGTTATCCCCTTACACAAGGGAGGTAGCTTGACTGAGTACTCTAATTATAGGCCCATTGCACTCTTGTCACCACTAGCAAAAATTATGGAAAAATGTGTACACTATCAGTTAATGAACCATCTAACTAAACATAACATACTAACTAATTGCCAACATGGCTTTAGACCGTTTCATAGTACTACCACCGCTCTCCTTTCCTTCACTGACTGCATCAATAAAAACCGTAATAACAACACTTTATCATCAGTTCTATTTTTAGACCTCTCCAAAGCTTTTGATATGGTTAATCATCCCCTACTCATAAAAATACTGAAATCTCTGTCTTTAGAACCCAAGTCTATTCAATGGTTTACTTCCTACCTCAATAACAGAAGACAGGCAGTCCTCTGGGATAACAAACTCTCTTCTCTCTTACCGATCTCTCTTGGTGTCCCCCAAGGCTCTATTCTTGGCCTGCTTCTTTTCTCCCTTTTCATAAATGACCTTCAGGTAGCTATACCCCAGGCCACATGCAAACAATATGCTGATGATTCCACACTTATTTGTTCTGCTAAAACAATCTCTGAACTACAAACAACTACACAAAATGTATTTAACACTGTAGAGTCTTGGTTCTTAAAACGATGCCTGCTTTTGAATGCTAAAAAAAACAAACTCCTCCTATTTAAGCCGACTACTAAGTCCCCCCCTTTAGAATTTTCTATTTCCTCCAGTAATGGTACCCTTATATCACCTGATTCTACCACCAAGCTGCTAGGTGTCACGATAGATAACTGCCTTACCTTTGATAATCACATTAATAATACTATTAAAACTGTAAACAGAAAGCTGGGCTCCTTATACAGAATCAAAATGTTCTTAACTCCTACAGCCAAAGCTACACTTGCCCACTCTCATCTGACCACCACTCTTCTCTATGCATCACCCATTTATACTAACCTAAAGAAAAATAATCTATCTAAACTGTCTAACACTTATAATAGTATAGCTAGATTTGTTACCGGAAATCAATTTAGAACTCATCACTGTCTAAACCTACAACAACTTCACTGGCTTGAACTTGAAAACTCGTTGCTTCTTTCCCAACTTACATTTGTCCATAGGATTTTCTACCATCCCAATAATACTCCAATACTATCCAACCTCTTTACTCCTTATACCAACCTCAATTCACTTCGCTCCTCAAATAAACTTCTAGTATCCTTAACTAAAACTAATAACTGTGCTGGTGCCTCCCTTTTTTCCAACACCATTGGTAAGTACTGGAATCATCTTCCTACTGAACTTACTTCCATTCCATCCCTGGCTCTCTTTAAGCAAAAACTGAAATTATACCTTAAAAAACACTGGTTATGCTCTTGCTTTAACCCTGATTAAACTTGCTCTACCTCCTTTCATTCCCACTCCCTTCCCCTGGTAGCCTACCACCTTTCTCAATGCTTTTTTACCATGACACTACCTTCACTACAAAGGATATCCTGCCTTCTCTACTCTTTTCTATTAGATAATAGAATTTTAAGTTTGAATGTCTTTTCTTTGTTTGCCTGCCAATAATCTTTTCTTCTCCAAATTGTTTAATTTAACTTTGAATCATGTACATATTATGTAATAAACTCGTAGAGTGTAGTATTGTAAACTTATTTATCTCTTCATATTATTCTTTTCTGTATTATGTAACTATTTGTCTCTATGTGGAGCTTTTCTCCCCGGGCCTCTGCTGAAAATGGAAATATATCCAGTTAGACTAGCCCGGTTAACAAATGTAAAATAAAATAAATAAAATAAATGTAAAATAAATAAATAAATAAATAAATATTTCAAAGAATGCATTAAAAGGCAACAGATTCCAAAAGGCTTAAGATATTGGAAGTATCCTACAGGTTTAAAGGAGAATAGTGCACTTCATAAGGAGCTACTAATAGGTTCATAGGTTCATACTAGGCTATCTGCCCTAGGGCATTTGTAAGCCTAGCCAGAGTATGTTTGGCTTTCGCCACCCATTTTAAATTAATTTTGCTATGCCCTTTTTCGAGGTTAGTGTACTGTGCCTCTGTCTAACAGTGACACAGAAGTGATACCCGGGGTAAACCTATGATCTCCCATCCACTCATCAAGATTCCTCTTGAAGAGAGTCAATGAGGGACTCTTCCTAACCTGGACTGGGATTTTATTCCATAGTGAAGGGAGCCTCTGGGTTATGAATCTGTCCCTCCAGCATGTCCTATTTCAGTGCTGAGGTTCAAGTCTCTCGAGCGCGTAGCTCGATGGGATTTGGATTTTTTGAGGTGCAGCATGTCCCTTAATTCCGGGTTGGGCATGGCCTTATACGTCAGGCACAGGTCACCTCTGAGCAGGCGGTATGCCACTGAGTAGAGCTGGAGTTTCTTTAACCGGGCAGCATATGGCATCTGTTTGAGCCCTTTGATCCTCTTGGTGAGGTACTTTTGGGGTCTTTCCAGTTGCTGCAGGTGTTTGGTAAGGTACATCCCAAAAGGGGCATTGTACTCGATTATGGGCCTGATGAGGGATGAGTAAAGAGGCACGATGACCTCCCTAATCTAGATGTGAATCCCTTCATGATTAGGTGGGCTATATAAAATGTTTTTCTAACCACTTTGGCCACGTGGTTGTCAAATGAGAGATTGCTATCTACTTGGGTCCCCAGGTCCCTAATGACTTCTTCAGTACTTAATGGATTACCACCTATGTGGTAATTTGTGGGCACTTTGTTTTGCCAAAGGGATGACTATACACTTTTTGGCGTTTAGCTTGAGGCCATGGCTCTGGCACCAGTTGTCTGTTTCTCTGAGGCCCTTTTGGAGGATGCTTGTGTCGGCTGGAGAGTCGATTATGGCGCCCAGTTTGCAGTCATCTGCGAACTTGGTCAGCCACAGTCCTTCCGTGTTGGCCTGTACCTCCGAGAAATATATACCAAACAAGAGAGGTCCCAGGACTGAGCTTTGTGGGATGCCACTTGTAACTGGTTTGGAGTCTGACATGGCTCCAGCAATTCTAACCATGTGGGTTCTGTCCTTGAGCCAGTTTGCAAACCATCTAGTGACATAGGGGTTTATATTTAAGCTGGTGAGCTTATCTATAATGCCTGAGTGGGGTATTGTATCGAAGGCTTTTGCGAGGTCCAGATAGGCTGTGTGGACCACCTTCCCTTCGTCAATGGCCTTGGTGACTGTTTCAAAGAAGTCAACCAGGTTTAAGAGGCAGGATCTGCCCTTAACAAAGCCAAACTGGGTAGGATCCAGTGTCTGTAGGTCCCCAATATCTTTATTTATGAGGTCCATGATGATCCTTTAATGTTATTCGATCGACAGGGGTGTGAGTTCTTACAGATTCTCATAAAATATAATAACATCGAAATGAAGCAACTTAATGCAGTAATTCAAAATATGGATACAAAAATAAAACAAGAATCGGCATTTAAAGCATGTCATCATCAACACGCAGAGGTGTTAATAAAACAGATAAGTACAGTGTCATTGTGGTGGAAAGGAAAAATCGCAAACTAGAAAGAGATCGAGTGGACTATTCCAAGGGGCTGGTCTATCCGAAACCATCGTGAGAGCAATGGTGCAAGGAAGCAACACGGAACAATTTACAATTTGGGGATGATTTTCAACTGCTCACGCAAGAAAATGGTAATAACCAAGAATTCCCTTTAGAAGATGTCAGTTTGTGAAGTTCGGAACGTCTTCGCAACAAGGGCAGTTACAATATGAGGAACAACAGCTCCCGGGTGTGGAACAAGCAGAGGACTGGTTCACGCAGCAATCGCAGTTAAGTCCATTAAGTTCACACAACGTTTCATATAACAGTTTAAATAGCAGTCAAAGTGCAGTAAATTCATATCAGTTAATTTCGAATACTAAGGGTGACTTACATATTTACAATTATAGTGAGGCTGTGATTACAGCTGAACAAGCAAATATATTCAGAAAAGGCCTCACTTTTATTCCTACAAGCAGGGCTAAACTAACTGATTTGGTCACAGAGTTAAAATTATTCACCAGGAAAATCAATTTAGCTGTTTTACATCAACAAGCTAAATTTATGGAAACAAATAATAATAACTTTTGTCGTATACCTAACCTCATGAATCCACCTCTTCATCCCAAAATAAAGTTGTTTGAGGATATATGTGAACTTAACCTCAGGCATCATATTAGTTTCAACAACAAAAGAGAAAATAGAAGCAACAAAAAGATGCCAACAAATTTCACGAAAACTCAAAGGGACAAGATAAATGATTTAAAAATCAATGATAACATCCAGATCATGCAGCCGGATAAAGGTGGTGGACTTGTCATAATGAATTTGTATGATTACAATCAACAGTTAACAAACATATTGTTTGATGAAGCTTATATAGAAGTCTCAATTAATGAAATTAATATTTCTTATTCCAGAATTGACTATATTCTTGAGGATATGCTTTGGCAGGGGCAAATAACCAATGAGGCATATTTCTATATGAAAGTGAATAATCCCAAGAGTCCTATAATGTTTGGAGCACCTAAATTACATAAAAATTTGCAGACTCCACCAATGCATCCTATAGTTGATGCAGGTGGTTCTAAAATTTATTATATAGCAAAATACATCGATACTATATTAAAAGAAAAATTAAAATGTTTAACAAATATTTGTAGGGATTCTTGGGATTTTCTCACCAGGATAAACAATCTAAGCATCATTAATGTGAATAATATTATTTTCATCACAGTTGATGTCAAAGATCTTTTCACTTGTATACCTCATCAGTTAGGCATCACTTGGTTTTCTGACTTATTTTTTGAAATAGCACCAATACCTCAGGATCAGCTTAATGCTATGGTAGATCTGTTAGAATTGGTATTAACTAACAACTATATTTTTCATGATGGTCAATATTTCAAACAAATAAAGGGAGTGGCGATGGGCTCTCCTGTAGATACTTTATATGCAAATGTTATTATGGCAGTTTGGGAAAATAGATATCTATTTCCATCAGAATTTATGCAGCATGTTGAGCTGTATAGACGGTTTCTTGATGATTTGTTTTTCATCTGGAAGGGTCCAGCACAACTAATTGAGGCTTTTATTCAATATATAAACAACACTACTAAATTTTTGGCTTTCACTCATGAAATAGGAAATGAAAGTATAGCTTATTTGGATATACATTTACAGAAAGATACATATAAAAATTGTCTAAAAGCTAATATTTATCATAAAAAAACTTATTCTAATAAATTTCTACATTTTGACAGCCATCATCCTCCACACATAAAAAAGCAGTGTTAAAAGGACAAATGGTTCGAGCTGCACATATTGTCACAATAATCGATGAATTTGTAAATGAATGTCAATTTATAGCAAATATGTTTTTAAACAGAGATTATACAAAACAGTTTGAGGATGGAATATTAAATGAAGTTATAATTAAAAGATCTAACGGATTTTATAAACCATTGTTAGAAAATACAGTCATTGCTGGTGGTAGTCAGCAAAATTCTACAGTTTTGAATCAATATACAACTATTACACAAAATAATAATGGTAGAATTTCTGATACCACTACTAATGACAGGCATAACACAAAATGTAATTTGGCATTCATCACTACATACACGCAAGATTCTGATCATATAAAAGATTTAGTCTTGAAAAATTGGACTTTATTCAGTGGTGATATGCTATTGGAAAAAGTATTAGGAAAGTAGCCTTAAATTGTATATAAATGGTATAAAAATTTAAAGGACTGGTGCAATATTGGAACTACATTAGATTTCAATAACGGATGTATGAGAAAATGCAATATGTGCAATTATTGTTCTTATGTTATTGAGGCTGAACATGTTTATATCAATGGTAATTACATCAAAGTAAAAGGCAAATACAATTGCAATGCCTCTGGACTAGTTTATGCTGCAATATGTGGACAATGCTCGGTTTTCTACATAGGCAAAACTGAGGGAAAATTAAAACAACGTATTTATGAGCATGTTTATGACATTGCTAGAAAATCAACTAATAATGCTCTATTTAGGCATATTTTGCATAATGATACACATAGATTTGGCTTCATAATACTAGAACAAGTGCGACCATCTCCTAGGAGAGATCCTTGGAAATTAATTTTAGAGTCTAATGAATATTGGTGGCAAGTTTATCTGAATGCCACACATTTTCCAGGATTAAATGACTCTATTTCCATCACTAGTATATTAAAGCTCAGAGCTTTTAATAGAAAAATTTCTATACATTTATTTATATATTCTTTGGTTAGAATATAAGCCATATCAGCATGTTTTTAAGTAATATTCATTTATATATATATATGTTTTAAATAAATTTATAGTATGTATAATTAGAATGGTTTAGTTATAAAATATTTTATGTTTGAACTAGGAATAGAAATTCATTCAGTGTTAACAAGCTGAATACCATTGGCTAACTAATTAATTAATTGGTCACATGCCACAAGGTTTATAAATTGAAAAAATGTGTTTTATAGATTGTCTGATGAAGGCTTGTATTGCATAGCCGAAAGCGCTTACCATTTATTTCATTTTACAATAAATTCATTTTGGAAATCGCCTGTCTGGCACTTGTTATTGTCCTACTGGGTTCGTGTTCAACAGTTTGTCGTTTTGGAGTTTTTAGTAGTTTATGGCAACCGGCAGCACGCAAAAGGTGGACACAATGGTTACAAGAATCGAATTTGATCAACTACAGCAGTCGGTTCTAAGTCTTACTCAATTAATTCAACAAATGTCTGGCAATAGCGGAGCTCCGAGATTACCAAACTTCAGCAATACCAGAAATGACAGTGTCGATAGCATGGATAGTATTCCTCCAGGGCAAGTACCAGTAAATGAACAGGATGAGTTACATAATAATGATGCGGTATTGCCAATGAATTGCAACAATGGCTTAATCAAGTCAAATTCAATGGTATTGACAAGAATACTAATACCCCTAGTTTTTCACAAATGGTGGATGATTTCCATGACCTGGTATGGCGTTATCGTAGATTAGTACATGAAAATATCTATTAAAAAGAATGCATTAAAAGACAACAGATTCCAAAAGGCTTAAGATATTGGAAGTATCCTACAGGTTTAAAGGAGAATAGTGCACTTCATAAGGAGCTACTAATGTTATTCGATCGACAGGGGTACGAGTTCTTACAGATTCTCATAAAATATAATAACACCGAAATGGAGCAACTTAATGCAGAAATTCAAAGTATGGATACAAAAATAAAACAACAATCGGCATTTAAAGCATGTCATCATCAATACACAGAGTTGTTTAATAAAATAGATAAGTACAGTGTCATTGTGGTGGAAAGGAAAAATTGCAAACTAGAAAGAGATCGAATGGACTATTCCACTATTCCAAGGGGCTGGCCTATCCAAAACTATCGCGAGGGCAATGGCGCAAGGAAGCAACATGGAACAATTTACAATTTTGGGATGATTTTCAACTGCTCATGCAAGAAAATGGTAATAACCAAGAATTCCCTTTAGAAGATGGCAGTTTGCGAAATTCGGAAAGTATTCGCAACAAAGGCAATCACAATATGAGGAACAACAGCTCCCGGGTGTGGAACAAGCAGAGGACTGGTTCATGCAGCAATCGCAGTTAAGTCCAGTAAGTTCACACAACGTTTTATATAACAGTTTAAATAGCAGTCAAAGTGCAGTAAATTCATATCAGTTAATTTCAAATACTAAGGGTGACTTCCATATTTACAATTATAGTGAGGCTGTGATTATAACTGAACAAGCAAATATATTCAGTAAAGGCCTCACTTTTATTCCTACAAGCAGGGCTAAAATAACTGATTTGGTCACAGAGTTAAAATTATTCACCAGGAAAATCAATTCAGCTGTTTTACATCAACAAGCTAAATTTATGGAAACAAATAATAATAACTTTTTTCGTATACATAGCATCATGAATCCACCTCTTCATCCCAAAATAAAGTTGTTTGAGGATATATGTGAACTTGACTTCAGGCATCATATCAGTTTCAACAACAAAAGAGAAAATAGAAGCAACAAAAAGATGCCAACAAATTTCACGAAAACTCAAAGGGACATGATAAATGATTTAAAAATCAATGATAACATCCGGATCATGCAGCCGGATAAAGGTGGTGGACTTGTCATAATGAATTTGTATGATTACAATCAACAGTTAACAAACATATTGTTTGATGAAGCTTATATAGAAGTCTCAATTAATGAAATTAATATTTCTTATTCCAGAATTGACTATAGTCTTGAGGATATGCTTTGGCAGGGGCAAATAACCAATGAGGCATATTTGTATATGAAAGTGAATAATCCCAAGATTCATATAATGTTTGGAGCACATAAATTACATAAAAATTTGCAGACTCCACCAATGCGTCCTATATTTGATGCAGGTGGTTCTAAAACTTATTATATAGCAAAATACATTGATACTATATTAAAAGAAAATATAAAAAGTTTAGCACATATTTGTAGGGATTCTTGGGATTTTCTCACCAGGATAAACAATCTAAGTATCAGTAATGTGAATAATATTATTTTCATCACAGTTGACGTCAAAGATCTTTTCACTTGTATACCTCATCAGTTAGGCATCACTTGGTTTTCTGACTTCTTTTTTGAAATAGCACCAATACCTCAGGATCAGCTTAATGCTATGGTAGATCTGTTAGAATTGGTATTAACTAACAACTATATTTTTCATGATGGTCAATATTTCAAACAAATAAAGGGAGTGGCGATGGGCTCTCCTGTAGGTACTTTATATGCAAATGTTATTATGGCAGTTTGGGAAAATAGATATCTATTTCCATCAGAATTTATGCAATATGTTGAGCTGTATAGCCGGTTTCTGGATGATTTGTTTTTCATCTGGAAGGGTCCAGCACAACTAATTGAGGCTTTCATTCAATATATAAACAATACTACTGAATTTTTGGCTTTCACTCATGAAATAGGAAATGAAAGTATAGCTTATTTGGATATACATTTACAGAAAGATACATATAAAAATTGTCTAAAAGCTAATATTTATCGTAAAAAAACTTATTCTAATAAATTTCTACATTTTGACAGCCATCATCCTCCACACATAAAAAAACAGTGTTAAAAGGACAAATGGTTCGAGCTGCACGTATTGTCACAATAATCGATGAATTTGTAAATGAATGTCAATTTATAGCAAATATGTTTTTAAACAGAGATTATCCAAAACAGTTTGTGGATGGAATATTAAATGAAGTTATAATTAAAAGATCTAATGGATTTTATAAACCATTGTTAGAAAATACAGTCATTGCTGGTGGTAGTCAGCAAAATTTTACAGTTTTGAATCAATATACAACTATTACACAAAATAATAATGGTAAAATTTCTGATACCACTACTAATGACAGGCATAACACAAAATGTAATTTTGCGTTCATCACTACATACACGCAAGATTCTGATCATATAAAAGATTTAGTCATGAAAAATTGGACTTTATTCAGTGGTGATATGCTATTGGAAAAAGTATTAGGAAAGCAGCCTTCAATTGTATATAAAAGGGCTAAAAATTTAAAGGACTGGTGCAATATTGGAGCTACATTAGATTTCAATAACGGATGTATGAGAAAATGCAATATGTGCAATTATTGTTCATATGTTATTGAGGCTGAACATGTTTATATCAATGGTAATTACATCAAAGTAAAAGGCAAATACAATTGCAATGCCTCTGGACTAGTTTATGCTGCAATATGTGGACAATGCTCGGTTTTCTACATAGGCAAAACTGAGGGAAAATTAAAACAACGTATTTATGAGCATGTTTATGACATTGCTAGAAAATCAACTAATAATGCTCTATTTAGGCATATTTTGCATAATGATACACATAGATTTGGCTTCATAATACTAGAACAAGTATGACCATCTCCTAGGAGAGGTCCTTGGAAATTAATTTTAGAGTCTAAGGAATATTGATGGCAAGTTTATCTGAATGCCACACATTTTCCAGGATTAAATGACTCTATTTCCATCACTAGTATATTAAAGTTCAGAGCTTTTAATAGATACATTTCTATACATTTATTTATATATTCTTTGGTTAGAATATAATTCATATCAGCATGTTTTTAAGTACTATTCATTTATATATATATGTTTTAAATAAGTTTATAGTATGTATAATTATAATGGTTTAGTTATGAAATATTTTATGTTTGAACTAGGAATTCAGTGTTAATGAGCTGAATACCATTGGCTAACTAATTAATTAATTGGTCACATGCCACAAGGTTTATAAATTGAAAAAATGTGTTTTATAGATTGTCTAATGAAGGCTTGTATTGCATAGCCGAAAGCGCTTACCATTTATTTCATTTTACAATAAATTCATTTTGGAAATTGCCTGTCCGGCACTTGTTATTGTGCTACTGGGTTTGTGTTCAACAGGTATGGGATGAGGACATCATCCTCCTGGCCACTGCATGCTGGCAGGCGTGTACGAGGCATTATCTGTAAGACATAATGATGGTGACAGGTCACAGTTTCAGAGATGTACAGAGATACTGCTGCACATACATTTCTTGTAAATCTAGTACATCTGCACAGTTATCTTTGCAAATCATCATGACACTGACACGACTGACATGTTTGTGTCACACACATGTAACACCCGTTATGCATTGGATATCATTACCATATATGTGTGTCACCTCATTGCAGTGTCCATACTCCATGTGAATGCTGTCTTGATGTGGGCATGTCTGTTTGCTTGCACTGGTGTTCTTACCTATCTGCACATGCCTGTATGTATCCACGGTAATGCTGTTGACATTGATGCTGTGTATATGTCACATATCAACACATACACAGCCTTAATGGACTTGAACAGTGACAATGCACACATACGCATGGAAACCTTTACATGCATGTGTTTTGCCATATACATCTACACAACACTGTACAGCTGTTCAACATCCTGCCACGGATCGCCTGTGTTGCACATGTGATAGACATGGGACAATGGCTAGTCGGACGTCATTCGCAGGAATGGTTATCAACTACAGCATGTACAGGCAAGGTTTCCTAGCTGTATCCGACAGCCATTATGCCACAGCGAGGTATATCAGTGCCACATTACTGATCCAGACAGTTGATACTACATCTACCATGCGGCCGTCACACCATGTATGACAGGGATGACATACAGCTTTGATGGACAGGGTTGCATGGTATGGCAGGAGTATGTCACATGTATGGCACAGGGATCTGTCCAGCATGTGGCGATCCTAGTAGTAGGATGGTGGCTGTCCATGACATTAGTCTTTCAGATCAGGATATGGACATGTAGCATGTCCAACATCATAGTGTAGCAAATGTCTTTATGCACGGTAGACAGCATGCTGCATAGTGGAGGTGAGGATTGTGAAGGCTGGTATCGCCCATTCATGCATGGCCAATACTCCTTAAAGGTGATATGTGATCCAATATTGGTCACCCGAGTGCTGTGTATGCCTGTCCAATGATCTCTGTGCTCATGGATGGCACCATGTCATGACATGGGTACCTTGTATGATTACCTAAGGGGCCTGGAGACATCACCAACTCAGGGAGGTGTACTGCACAGCACCATCCCTTACACAGTGTCCATAATGTTGACCACAACCTAGGTGGTAGTTAATGGGTACAGGGATATTCACCTAGCAGTGACAATGCTGATATCATCCATCAGAATGTGCACATATGTCACACACCTCACCCACACAGCCCATTCTGTATGTTGTTCACAACACTGAGACAGCTATTGCTCATAGGTCATGGCCATTCACATCCTTACATACACAGATGCCTGATATTTGTCTGTGTGGTATGGGCTACAATGAGGGTGGAGTACAACACATTAACCCTGTTTTACTGTAGCTGGCACTGGTGTGATATGCACATGTCACTCTGGCACCTTTTGTAGTTGTGATTCTGTCAACAGGCCACTGGTAGAACACTCCTGTGACATACAAAGGTATTTGTAGTCAAACATCTGTACTGTCATGTACATCTGTACTGCTAACATCTACATTGATAATGGTTCATGGACTTGCAGACCATACTCAGCAGGGTTATAGTGCGGTGCCACCAATTATGACTGTCGTTACCACTTGTGGGTTGATATTATCCAACACCCTATCTGTATTGTATGTTCATGCTCAGCACTTGTTCAGAACTTGTGAGCATGTCATGAGCTACTGATTAATATAGCACACATTCCACACCATTTTTCACAGGTACACTGTCTGTCCTTACATTTCCAGCTTGCTTACAGTACAACAGCTGTTGTACACACGTAACTCACATATCTGGTGAGACATGGTTGTATATACAGGCATGTCCAACTGTCACCTACCAGTGCTATTGCCTGTCTATATGATGAATATGTCATACATGTGGCAATAGAGCAATTGTCTCATGTACACAGTCAATGCTCACCTCCCAACATATGACACTACAGCCTGTGGGGGATACACATATGCAGCCCTGCTGGGGGTAATGCTGTCACCAACCCTGACTGCACCTGACAGTCATGTGGGGATGTGTAACTTTCGCAACACACTCCACTCATCACATAGTCTCACAAGATCTCCACCACAGGCCACACATATGAGGACAACTTGTGCAGTACCTCTCCATACTCTGTGTAGGCACCAAAGGCAGCCCCCATCAACAAACACAACAACACCAACTTATAGCCCACAGACTCATGTGTGCCCATCACATACAGCCAATAGGGTGTTATAACATACACAACACACCTGTCATAGGTGACTCTGTAGGCAATCACACTGCTGTTCCACTCAGCAGGCTACACAAGGCAATAGTCGCTTACATCTTGTTGTCGGGTAACTGGTTCTGCAACATAACCTATGCACCCATGCCACACCTCACCAGGTACAATGTGACTGTCATACTCCATGTTAGTGTGACTGCCCTGAGATACAACTTCACAGACTATGTGTGCAGGGACATGCAATCCTGAAGGTGTGGGCCAAGCCCTGGGGAGCATTATGCATTCATCCAGACCTGATACCACTGTACAATGACTGACTGTGTCACTTAAACAGTTGCCTATGCTTCTGCTGTCATTCCACAGGCATCTGGTATCTGTCCACTTTGACTGACATGGTTAAACAACACAATGCTTTGGCACAGATGACCTGCACCTATCAGCCCTGGGAGTACAGCTCACATGTAAGGCTCTTGCTGCTTCTATACTGCCTGTCTTGCACAGTTTCCAATAACAGTCACCACCAGAATGGGAACTGGCAAGCAAAACATGGGGTCATGTGATGCAATGCTTGACATCTTCATTTCTGACACACGCAGGCAAGGCACTCCTTATAATGCACCACTTCAATATCTCTGCAGTGACTGGGACCTGCCTCTAGGCTCTGCAGAGCACACCTGAAATGACAGGTTATACACAGACCATACCTTTCAGGCATGTACCTCGACCAGCACACCCACGGCTGAGGTGTTCCCATATTCTACTATGTTGTACACACATCCTGGCTAGTTACTTAGCACAATGCATCAGAGGTGCTCCACGTGCAACTAACTGTGTCCAGAACTGCTATACACATTGTAACAAGCTACACATTCAACAACATACCCCACAGTTACCAGACCTCATTTGTTGGTCTACTGGACAGTAGGGCTCAGACAGATACTACTGATGTGAGACTGACCTTACCCCACACTTCACTGGGATAGCCACTCATGTACCGACACATTAGGCCAATGCTGTCCACAATTCATAACCTCCACTCGGCTGGATCAACCCATACACACCACCTCC
This sequence comes from Protopterus annectens, assembly GCF_019279795.1. Lineage (NCBI taxonomy): Eukaryota > Metazoa > Chordata > Ceratodontiformes > Protopteridae > Protopterus > Protopterus annectens. The sequence continues at coordinate 199,107,316 of NC_056736.1, read as the reverse complement.
AAGACCAACATTATCCTTGACATGGACACTACCAACATGTGACTGGTGTTCCACACCTGGGGTTATCCCCTCATTGGTGGATTCTGAACATATGCTAATCACCCTTGTTAGCCACATCCTGGCACCACACCCTTCACAGCATACACAGCACATGAGTACTACAACACCTACTACAGACGTCTTATGACAGCGGTAGTTAATGTCATGACACCCGTGCAGATGGACAATGCACATACAAATGCTGAAACATACCCCAGTGCACTTCAGTAGGACATACACGACTGCATGGATCATGCTATTCCACACAGAGCCATGATGGTACCCACCAGATAACAAATGCCACTCTGGGGGCCCAGTTCCATGGACATCATTTATAACAACAGGTGGAGGCTGTTGCACAGTGGTGTACAATCCCATGGGTGGGGTATCTCACTGGTCAGCCTCGGTAGGGCCATGGGATCCCTCATCACATACTCTAAAACTAGCTACGTAAACATTACTGTGACACATTCAGGAGTGTACCACAAAGCATTATGGTGGTATGTCAGTAGTCATTGGCAATACCCACATCTGCCTTCACGTACAACAGTTACTCAGGAACATTACAGAACCAGGTGATGTTGGCAACATGCTGGCGGTTGGATTCAATGCTAACATTACACCGTCTCACTCCCTACAGGGCCACAATCCATGCAGGAACATTGCAGTGTCCCTGCGGTCACACCTACACAGTACTAACTTGCACTCTATATGTCCTGGGACAGTGGCCCAATGTGACCTTCCAAAATCCAAGGCTGTGATGTCCACAAACCTCTGAACAACATGTCTCCCCACTAGGCCACCACATTCAGTAATAGCCTTGTATCATACATTGTGGCCCCTGAATGGCACACAGCAACAGTTATCACACTCCACACAGGTGGCGCCACAATGCACGAGTGGGACTATTGCCCTACACACCTGACTGGACTGTTCTGCATGGCTATGGGGCACATCATCATGGACGTCATTCACAGAGACATTGTTGGGCTCCGGTCGTTTGATGCCACCCAGGTTGGACTTGTTAGGGCCAGAGCATGGCTCCTACACCTGATGGACTCCTTTCATACAGTTACCAGGGTAGTTGAGGATGGTACGGGGGTCCACACAGCCTACATTGTCCTCTCATTGGCTTTCAGCACCGTTCTCCATTTTGGTATTGACAAAATACACATCCACCTGCACATCGAACCTTATGTCTCAGGATGTTATGCAAAGTGGCTCATGGACAGGACACACACAATGAGGGTAGCATACAATAGTACCTACTGTATTTTCGTTACACTTGGCGTACCACAGTCCTCAGTCATAGGGCCCCTCATGTTCGGAATATGCTTCCCTGAGGTACAGGCTAGCACAGAGGGACATTCCCTGCCTAGCTTTACAGACCACTGCATGCTGATACTGACTCCATCCATAAGGGTGTCACTGTGACGGATACCTGATATCAATATCATGGCCTCAAACTGCATGACACAAGGTGCATGAACATCCCCTTTGCATTACACCATTCACCCACTGACTATCACATAGGTGGTAGTCCCCTACATACATGTCACATTGTACGTGTTCGTAGTACACACATATGTCACACCCACTCCTGCGATTACCATATTGCCATTGTGGTGTGGATATCCTTCTACGTGGCCACACTTATCTGTACTGGGTGTGTAGCTGGTACATAGGCACCCATTGTACCTCTGAACTCCAGATGTCTACACACATTCAAGGGTACAACACCCCATTTAGGTTGTACCTTACACAACAGCTACGGTTTTACATACCACAACATTAACACGCCATGACGTTTATTGAGCTCCGACAGTTAAAGTATGCGGCTGAATTATGGACACCACATCTGTACACATTTGCATACTACATACTCAGAGGTGACCTCTGCTTAACAGACAGGGCCCATGTCCACAACAATATTAATGGATATACTCCACATACGCGACATAAGCAAAAGCCACTGTGAGCAACATGCTCATGGATATGTGCACGCATGCAACGATGAGTGGGATGTGCTTGAGGGTTACATTCCCAAACCGGACACTCACCATGCTTTGGAACATGATTCCTATGTACATCACACAGAGACACTCAGTAGCACTGTTCATGTGATACCTCACTTGGTGAATGGGAGACACATGTATGCCAGGGATCACTGCAGTGGCTGTACTGTGCAGAGGTGCAGGTAACACATGGCTTTGCTGTTCACAGGACACTACCCTAGAGAGGTGCCACTGGTGTGAACACTGTAGTTGTGCTTACACATAGACTTGCCAGATTGCATAGTACCCCACTATGAACCTGTGAAGCTATTACATGTCCTTTGTGCAAGGTTACTTGAGCGGCCCTTCCATTTAGATTAACTATCATGCTATTACAATGTCCCTTGACAACAAGCCATATGTATCCTGTTATTGTACATTGTACATGCCAATAGACGATACCTTTGGTATGCATGATATGCCTGTTATGCTGTGTAGCATATCTGACATATCTACCTACACTGCTATACATTACACATATTTTACATAGTATCCCATAATGCAAAGCATATTTGCACAGTGGGACCACCTTAGACATGTCATTCTCGTTATATGCCCATACACATGCCTATTGTGACTGTATATCAACATATACTATCCCCTGCTATGGCACGTACTTGTTGGACATACCCTACCACTGACGGCGGGTGGTATGGAATTGTTCTGTTTATAGTCCTCATGTAGCATCCCTTGTGGTGTCTGTGATGTCTACCTTGTGGCCCACTGCTGGACGCACATTTTCTACAAGCGTTAGTACGCTCAGCAAGACATCACTACATAAATACCTTTTCCCACTTTATGCACTGCGGACACTTTTAATTAATGCAAACCAGGCTATACATACATTAACATAATTAATACAAAACATGCTATACATACACTTACATACCGAGTGTTCTACATACCTTGTTATCGTTCCGGACTTTCGTCTCTATCTCTCTTACACTGTTTAAACAGTTCTATGGTATGAGCATACAGTTTGAATGTCTGGCAAGTCATCCTTATATACGTCGATACCTGTAACATTTGGTTTCCTGCCGCCAATTGGTGTTCCTGAGAGACTTATTACTTGCACATCAGCTGTGCAGCTACTCCATTCGCCAATTATGCGGCAACAGTGTGGTATAATTGAATTCTCCACTTGGGCATTGCCCATTTGCCCTACCTTCGGGGAGACAGCCTGTATTGTGTTTTGCTGTGTGTAATTTCAACTGCTATGTGTAGAGACACGTATAGTTTGGATTCATGTCCCCCATGGAATGTGTGTGATGGCTAGAGTATGTGGTTCTACATGTGAATGTACCTGTCATCCCAACTGTCTGATAACGGACTATTGCAAACAAAACCTGCAACATCGCTGTTTGCTCCATTATACAATGGCTACAATTTTGCATGACACCTTTAAATGTGTCTCTCACAAGGTATGTTAATGCTTCTGCAGATGTAATTGACTAACTGGATGTTTGTGCTATAATTACAGTCTGTATTGCATAGTTTCCAGTGTGGGGGATGTAGGTGGGTGTACGTAGCATATACAGGTTTGTGGGGCTTGCATTTCTACATATTCCATATATATGTGTGTGGGCTCCTTCCCTAATTAAAGAGCTATCAGTTAGTAGACTTATGTTATGGGATTATACATTGGGCCGTTGTTAATTGGTTTCTATATAGTATGCAGGTGAGATTGATACTTTCATACCTTCAGAATTACAGCGATATGTAAAGAAATATTTCTAAATGACAGCTATCCCGTGTATTTCTGTCCCAGATATTTGCAGTCATTGCAGTTGTGTTGGTGACAGAACCTCTTTGGTATGCGTTGCCACCTTTTCATATGGCCATTGTTGGACACTTGCGGGACACACATCAGTGTTTACAGGCCGACACATAGCAATGGTCAGTACACAGGATAGCACATACTTTTATCCTCAATACATATTTATTGTTGTGGGACTTTGGCTACTTATCATATTGCATGTAACATTTACGTTTCTTACATACAGGCATAACTATTTCATGCAATTATTACATAATATATGGGACATAATAATGTCCTACAATCTCGGACAGTTGCACTTTGTAATGTTTTATATCAGGACACAACTGCCCAGGGAGGGGCTGTCCCTCCAAATGTGGGACATGTGGTAACCATATGCTTATGGCTAGCTATACCCACACCTACCGTAATGATCTACTTCCAAGTTGGCACTAACAGACACACGATGTGGACACACACACATTACAATCACAGGGAAATGCACACGGCTCCCTCAACACACACATACACAGACTACAGAACTCACAAACACAGTTGAACACAGTACCTATGTGGACCGCAACACCGGCAGCGGTAACTAAATGTCCCTTCATATCGTCATAATATTACTCGCGGTTCTACTGTTCCAGTACTGTGTTCTTTTGGTCTTTCAGCCTCGTGGTTAGGTGTGTCGGTATGTGACACATTCCATAGTTGGCGGTATCCTATTTATTTGTACCTCCAGGGTTTTATGAATGTCATTGACCTATCTATATATTTGCAGATATCGATGACTCCATATATATCAACATATATCACTCTATCGCCCTTTCTATCTGTATTATATCTATCTATCTATATATATATATATATATATATATATATATATATCAGACAGGGAAAGTGACAGGCAAGCTACACCTTTCATTGTGTACTTGTCGGTGTATACTGTTTCCTGGACTCCGCATGTTTGTGTTTGTACCTGTCACATTACACACCTGCCATAGGTTAGGGTTACCACCTGTCCCACTTTGCGAGGGACAGTCCCTCTTTGGGCAGTTGTGTCCTGCAAAATATTTGTAAAAATGGCAAATGTCCTGAGATTTTAGGACAAAATGATTTCCTATAGTTTATGTAATAGTTGCATAAAACAGTTATTCTGTATCTGAACCACCTAAATGTTATAAGAAACAGAATAAGTAAGTAAAACATTACAAGAATAAGCTTTTATCTAGGCCAAAAAGTGAAGTTCTGATTTTCGTACTGGCTGGGTGTATGTGTCGGCCTGCAGAAATCTGACGTATGTCCCACATTGGTCATTTGAAAAGGTGGCAACCCTACCGTAGGTACATCTTGGCTACCATAGTGTTAGGTGATTGTATACATGATTGTGTGTTCTACTCCTGGCAGTGGTCATTTTACCCTTCAGAGCAGGCACAATTAGTACAGGGGTGAATAATGCTGGTTTCACCTGTTCTGCACATCATTGACTGTGATCTGCACGATATTCGGAGAAGCTTAGCCCTGTTTCACGCATATCCGTATAGTCATATTTAAATGACGCTTACCAGCAGTGGGCTACGCATATTCCCGCTAACATGTGCTAAACATGATCTGATGACCTGCATCTGACATGCATTACTCGTGCCTTCGGGATTACGTTACATCCCTTGCAGGACATGGGACCGGTAACATGCACGACGGTCACTGCATTTACCACTTGGCCATCTGGGATTTGTACATGTGTTATGTCATTTTGTATGTGGAGTATATTACGGCTGTTACTCCATACTGCACTCACATGGGTAACTCAGTTAGTTTACATATTGATGAGTCCAGTTAATGTTATGTCCATGTGATGTTTACTGGATGTGCTCCGGCATTGGATATGTATATCACAGTGAGCCACACATGATAATGTGCCACACCTTCAAACGACCGTAGGTGGAGCATGCTGGGGTGATGAATACCTGTCATGGGTACACCCCATGCCTTGACACAACATCCATGATTACATTATGTGGAGCCCCTCATTAACACAGCATACACACAGCACCAACATATGCTGATAGGCGCATGTACTGTTCAGGTGTTGACATTCTGTGTTCCAATAGCTGTTCTGTGTACAATGTTTGAGGGCTGCCTATGTAGGATTCACACAGTGGGCCACCTATACATTACAATTTACAGGTGGTCGTGTGTGTGTTCCATCGATTTTACTGTGTGTGCAGGTGGAGAGGTGTGTCAGTCCATAGGGGCCTACACTGTCAGAGTATGTGCTATACGTTCCCTCTTTGTCAAGGCGTAGGCATATTGGGCACGCCTCCATCTGCCTACTGTGGCTGGCACAGTGTGTTCATGGTCTGAATCCCTCTGTACCTGATACAGCTGTGAGGTATGCCAGATATGGGAGTGCTGGTAGCTTCCAGGGCTGCCAGCACACACATCCATGATAATGCCCTGGGCATTGCACATGACTTGGCAGTTGATGGAGTGGAATCCCTTGTGGTTTATGTAGCGTGTACCATGCTCACCGGGAGGTGACTTGATATATATGTGTGTGCTGTCTATCGCACCCAGTACCTCCGGGTAGTGTGCCACATGGTGGAAGTGACGCATATTGCTGTCCAACTCCTCCTGAGTTCGGTGGAAGTATATATGCTCATTGGCATGTGGTAACATAGCATCCAGGAACTGGTGTAGTACCCTGGATGCTGATGCCTGTGAGATCCCCATTATATCTCCAGTTGGCCTTTGAAAGGTACATGTGGCTAGTATTCGCAAGTTTACACATACCTTCGTGTCCACTGGGATGGGTTCCCCTCTGTTGTTTCTGGTTCTCAGGCGTGGCCGGCACAGCTCCACTATTTGCTGTAAGATGTCCCTGTCCACCCTGTAATGCTCTACTATCTCCAGATCATGTAGCCCCTGGTAGGTTACCCTTGTTCTGAACACTCTTCTCCTCCTCCGGGGCCTGCGGTGGTTGTCAGCATCATCCTCCACAACACCGTCAGTCTCTAACACATGGTGATGAATCACAGCTATGGCAGCTCCCAACATGTACATTTTAAAAGTTCCCCATGTGTTTACACCTATGGTGCAGTGTTTGGGAATACACAGGTGTGTGTAGGGTGCTTTCACACTTTATACTATCGTGCTGTGAACACCGATGATGTCATAGGGTGTGTATGTACGATCGTAGCTACAGGGTATCTTATGTGTTTTACTACAGGAACTACTATTGTGGGGTTTTTGGTGTTGCATTACATTTGGCTGCTGTGGATTACCTCTTGCCCTTCCCTTTACATTTCTGCACAATTCACCTACCATTTTCTGGCATACATCCAGCAGTCTGCTTTCATTTGTACTTTCCTAGACCTGGCTTATCTTGCGTAATGTGTTCTATTGCCAGTTTACTGTAGGTTTGCTTTGCTCTGCTATGACAGTTCTCCTATCTTTGCAATCCAATGCCTCCCCTCATTTCTTTGCAATCCAATGCCTCCCCTATCCTGTTTTGCAGGTTTCTGCAAGCAGACTTGTCAGCTGCCGTCGATTGGCCGCCATGAGTTGATAGGTGTTAATTGCTCAGTTGTTCTCCAATTACCCTACTGCGGCATTTCCTTCTTTTCTTCCCCTGACCATCCTGTTCATGCTATTGTTCACGGTGCGTGCATCCGCTTACCGGGTTTCGGGCACATTTTCATCCCCGTACACATGCGCTTTCGGGCACCATATATGCTGTCAGCTAAACGATTCTATACCTACCTCCCCACCCCTGTCCTGCAGCTTTTCTTAGCAATGGCCAGGCCAGATTTGCATTGCTCCAATGTGCTTACAGCTACGGTGGCACACCCCTCTGCTGATGTCATGTATCACCTCTGAGCCACTCCTCGGTGTTATAGCGCTGTGCCGTATGGTACAGCCTTCATCCGGCGGGATGTTTGTGATTCAGTATTACCTGCCTCATTTGCATGGCATTGACTACTAATTCATAGTTACCATGCCAAACACTGTCACAGACCCTTAGCAACCCTTGCACCTTGGTTGTGGTGTACCATGCATACCATTGCGTATTATGGTGAAATCCTGATTTGTATTACATTGCGATTTTACGACATTTGTATATATTTTCTTTGTGTTCCAGTTTGCGCACACATGCCCTGAGGTTGTACTGTGCATTACTGTGGACATGACATTAAATGTTGTTTTTTAGGTGTTGTGCATCTTTTCTTATGCTATTGGCTGTGTATTTAGCCATTGGCATATGTTAACTTTGTAAAACATGAATCTGGTCTGCTTCCATAGCTCTGATGTCCTGTTTGGGAAAATGTAAACCGTGTTTTTTTGGTTTACATTTCCGTGGGCTTACGCTATGCCTGCACCACTTCATGAATCGCTATATGCCTTCATTTGCATGGTGCAACACTGCACATGGGGTGATTAGCATACCTAAGCCAATGGCTGTGCAGTTCTGGTGTACGCCGGTAGTGCACGTGGAACTGGATCGTACCTGAATTGCTCGGCGGCCATATTTGGCATTATACCGCCTACGCTATGCCTGCACCTGGCGCAAGCTTCATGAATCCCAGAGTCAGTCTAAATAAATAATTATGGATAGATTTACAAAACTGGAGATTTGCTATAGAAAGCAGGATGACCTTGATGCAAGTCTTCATCAAAAAGGAGATCCCAAAACTTATAGCATATTTGATTGTCTCAATTCATCACAAGCTCCCTGAGAAGAACTATTTATCTAGAAGTTATAAAATCATGTAAACTAAAACAAATTATTGCCAGATACTTATTGGGACTATTTCAGTACTATAAATGATTATTACCCTAGCAATTCTGAGAAAAAATTATGTTTACTTCCTCATTTCAAACCACAAGACAACTAAGATGGAATTTATTCTCAAGGAAATTCATACATAAAACTTTCATTACACCACATAAAATGAAAATGATGTCAGGTAAAAAAGTTAGCTGTTGGAGATGTGGTCTAGATATCACAGCCAACTGGCAACACATGTTTTGTGAATGCAGTATAATAACACCTTTTTGGAATAATGTTAATTCTTTCTTACGGGATCTCTTTAATGATCAATTTCATTTGAATAAATCATTAATCTGATTTAATACCCCCATTCCTTTATGTGTCAAGAAAATTGATTACCTTCTTTTTTGGTCCCTTTTAACAATTGCAAGAAAAGTGATAACAAGAAATTAGAAAAGTAATACACTAAAATAATTTTATGATCTAGCAACTGAAACTTGTCATATGGAGATTTCAACAATCAAAGGAAAAAAACACTAGACAGAATTTTACACTAAATTCATGGCAGAAACTCAAGAAACTACTCAACAAAAAAACTAACAAACTGATTTTTATTTCTTAATACGTTGTTTTTTAACTGTTCTGTTTTTATCTTTGGATAAATTGGTAGACACCTTATAAATAGTTGTTTTGATAGTCGTCAGCTTTGTTCACAATTGCTTATATTCATTTTTCTGTACATGTAATTTCTAACTATGTATCTTTGTGTCATTTATTTAAAATCACAATAAAAACATTTAGCAAAAAAAGAAATGCATGAAGACCTGTAATAGCACAGAGCTGACATAGCACTGTAGAGAAGCAAGTAATAGAATGTGGAATTCCTTGCATGCACAGTCTCATGTGAGAAGTTCCGATTCCACAAAACAAAAGTACTGACTACTTATTTTATTTAAAATAAAAAATAAAAATAAATATTTGAGCAATGGTTCTGATGGAGGTGCTGCAGTTCAGCAGCCAGTGTTATGAGTCACCCCTGATATTCTAGTCAGACAGTTGCTGGCCAGACATGGTAAAAAAAAAAAAAAAAAGGAGCAGAAATGACAAAATAAAGCAAGATAGGCAGATTATGAAATGTATAGGACAGTGTTTTCAGTTAAGAGCACAAAAGGAAGAGTTTTGGGTGGGTGCACAAGATATGTTCACTTATGTATAGATCCAGCAGGTATGGACAAGGCATTGCCAGGGGTTAGGGAGTCAATAAAATTACCATACAGTAGCAAACAATGGGCTACCATCACAACAAGCAGGCAGTATGACATGTAAAGATGTTTGGGAACAGAAGTTGGGGTATTAGTACCCTTAATTAAAACCAGGTTGTGAATTCAAGAGGTGCTATGGTTGGAGCAGGAAGTGGGAGAAAGCCTGCAAAGCAACAATCCAGCTAAACAAAAGGCCAACTAGCATAATCAAAACTGCAGATCCTATTTAGATGCTATCTTGGATGAGATCAGACCGCATTTCAAAATGGATATCACTATAGGCCAAGGGTCAGGTTCTTTAAAATATACCCTTTAAACAGCAGAACTTAAGGCACTGATACTCATCAGAAATGTCATACAGCTAGAGTGAGCTACTTTGACAAGATGTCTGTAATACCTGAGGATCTCATTTAAAGGGAGTCATGGGCTGCCTAAAAACTTCAATGCAAATAAAACTAAGTTGTGGAGCTGTGCATTGCCTGAAAACTGCCTTACAATAAAAATAAAGTGGTCTAGCAGAAATAAGTAGCGATATGGATAATCACTCTGGGGGTTATCTTGTCCATGAGGTTATGTTACACCAAAAGTTGAACCAGCAAGGGTAAAATGTATCTAAGGGATTTGTTGACAATGAATTGCAGCTACTTCTTTTGACCTATAAGTGCTGAGTAGATGGTGAGAATATGTGAGAATATGAATATATCACATTTAGTCACAATGAAATGAAAAGTTGTCTGACTCAAGCAGAAATGACATCCCCAAATAGTAGGTCTAATTTATGTCTCTGAAAGAATAAACACAGATTATGCATCTGCACTTGACTATTCATTATGGACTACAAAGAAACAGAAAATCAAATGGTGTACTGACAGACATCAGCCTTGAAAGCACATTACCATAATAAAAATAATAATCTAGGAAACAGATAACTGCCCTTCTCCTGCATTAGCAAAAAAGAATATGAATAACATCCATCTATATCTATATCTATCTTTCTGTAGATATATATATATATATATATATATATATATATATATATATATATATATATATATAAAATATATATTAGATATAAATATAGATATGCATGTGTGTGTGTGTGTATATACATATATATATATATATATATATATATATATATATATATATATATATGTATAGATAGATATAGATATAAAAGGTATATTATATATAGATACAGATATGATTTATATATATATATATATATATATATATATATATATATATATATATATATATACATACACACACACACACTATTTATGCATGTCTTTGTGTGTGTGTTCGTGTGCTTGTGCGTGTGCGAGTGTGTGTGTGTACATATAAGTTTACCATGGGAAAGTTTATGTGGACTCAGTCGAATCCACTGTAGCTGAAGCCGGAAGGCCGAACATCGACAATGTCGAACCCGACATTATTGAAATACAAATCTCGTCCCCATATCGACACATGTTAAACCTCAATCCGAGGTTGAAGTTGAGATGTATTTTGACAATGTCGGCATTCGACATTACCACTTTTGTGGACGTGGGACAGTGATTCCATCATTCGACTGAGTCCAGATCGACTTTCCCATAGGAAACCGTACATATATATGCATGTGTTTGTGTATGTGTATATGTGTGTACATATATATATATATATATATTATACATATATATATATATATATATATATATATAGATAAATATATATATATATATATATACATATATATATATATATATATATATATATATATATGTATATATATATATATATATATATATATATAGATAGATAGATAGATATGGGTCTAGGACACATGCTCGACTAGCATATGTCCTAATCACAAAACATCGAGCACGCATATACGAAAGTGCTTAAACATCAAAAAGTGCTTCCGTGTATGTGTAGTTCAAAAAAAAAATCTACGTTTCTGCAGGGGGGGCTTTGCCCCCCTGCGCCACCCACATGGGGAGGATGTGCCTCCCATACCCCCCTACTTTAATATTCTCACTCAGAGATTGCACTACAGTGGAGAAAAGGGAATTTTCCCTTACCCGCACTGTAGTCTGATCTACGAAACAGGCACACATACATGGAAGCGCTTTTCGATGTTAAGCGCTTTCGTATATGAGTGCTCGATGTTTTGTGATTCGGACATATGCTAGTCGAGCATGTGTTTGGATACCATAGATATACACATATATATATATATATATATATATATATATATATATATATATATATATATAGTTATAGATATATAGATATAGATATATAGATATATATAGGTATAGATATATAGATATATTTATACAGTGCACTCTGTTGAATAATCATTTAAATGACAGAATGAACTGTTCTGGAAACAGAATGAAGGCACTTTTGACAAATACTGGATGTGCAGAAAGGAGGATGATTGAGTGTTTTTGTTATAGTAAGTGTGTTATTGGATTTTACTGCTGAAATGTTTGACTATGCTGGACATTTTGGTATTTGGTGAGAGTGCTTGCACAAGTGTTTGTGGGTTAGGATTAGAGTAAGGGCTAGGGAAGGAGATAACTTTAGTGCTGGGCATGTGTGATGATGTATATGGAGTGTATCATAGTTGCTTGTGTAGGGATAACATTATAAAGAGTTATTCTTTAGGCTGGGGTTAGAGGCAGCAGCAACATTAGGGTTAAGTTTAACAAACATTTCTAAGGTGGTACCTGGGTAACCATAATCCTTCCCTAAAACCCATACCTTAGGAAAAAAAATCTTTCTGTAAAGCTACCACTGTTCAGACAAATTGGGACTGACGTTATTTGATATGGTTTTGGTTACCCTATCCCAACAGGACTGTTTAAGTGTGTTTTAAACATGCCAGCAATGATCTCCTATGTTTCAGTGCTTGTGCACACTAATATTTCAACATATATTGTTTTTTGGGGGGGTGAGGAGGGAGGGTATATGTGTGCATGGATTCACTTTATAACCTCAAAATACTGAAATATCAAATTTCAGTATCTCGAGACTACAAAGCCGAAAAACCCAAACACCAAAACACCAAAAGCACGAAATTCAAAACTGCGAACGTAAACACACCACACAATACATACACTGTCCTCCCCACACTAAAGCAAACAAACAAACACAACAATACAAATAGACAAACCTACCCTACATATAAGCCCCAACCCCCGCTACTTATATATACTAACTCCGAGGTCACACCAAACAGAAAAAGACAGTAAACTCACCACTACACACTCTACAGTCACCTCGCACACACACATCACATATGTACAAACACCACCCCTTTCAACACTTACACACTCAAACTCATACTCTTACATACCTACCCTAACCCACACCTAAAACTTCTGAACACACTCACATACACTCAACTCCCTAACCAAATCCCTTAAAAATATATTCACTTAACTTAAGCTCTAGCTATACCCACACAGCACACCATACATCAGGCACAAAGTACATCCCAAGTCATGTAGTGCACTACCACAACTGCAGATTCGACATTTCCAGACTCGCAGTTATAAAGTTTTGCTATTTCGGAAGTTCAGCTTTATAGTCTTGAAATACTGAAATTCAATATTTCAGTATTTCGAGAATATAAAGGAAACCCATGTGCACATATGCATGAGATACAGATACAGATATAGATATTGATATAAGAATATATATATATATATATATATA
>NC_056736.1:199063723-199088723 GCF_019279795.1 Protopterus annectens | reverse complement strand
CTTCCCTGCTTCTGCAGTTTATTATGTAGTTATAAGATGCTATAACTTAATAGAAACTGAATATAAACGGTCACTTCATTGACCATCTTATAATCTGCTGGGTTTCTATTAAGTGACTTTGATTCACTTTTGGTGGAATTGATTTTGTGTATAGCTTTTCCCTGAAGACATATATTAAGATGCGTATCTCACAACTTCTTTAAAAGTATAGCTTAAATATCTTGCATAATAAAGGAAGAAGAGAAAGCGAGAGATACGAATAAAAAAAGAATAAATGTATACATAGAGACATACAGCTTGATATGCCGGAATAAGTATAAACATTGCCATCAACATCATGACCATGATTCTTAGAGCTTTGTTCCACCCATGTTAATTGACTACTGTGGACTGGCAATTAGCACAAAGAAGACAATTTCCATTTCAAAGACATGACTAAGCTGCAGAGAGAGAAACACCTCATTAGTAGTTCATTACTATGTCTCTGAATCAAACAATGTGCTATCACCTCTGATTGTGCCAGTCTTCTCCCTAGCAGCCTTTATAGTGTGGTAGAATTGGTATCCCCCCTACAAACAAATGCACACACATAGTACCTATGTACACAGTGACACATCTAGACTTTTACAGACACACTGACTCACATGTGCACAGGCTCACAGACACACAGAAACACAGACACACAAACACATACACACACAAACACACACATTCACACATAAACTCATACACACATGCATATACACCGACACGCATACTCTCTCACACACACACATACACACACACACACACACACACACACACACACACACACACACACACACACACACACACACACACACACACACATCAACAAACAAGCCCCATCCATGTCTGACCACAGTCAGAAATGCTAAACACACCTGCATGCAAACACACACACACACACACACACACACACACACACACACACACACACACACATATGGACTGACTTACTTGTCATCCTCTGCCTACCCACATCCCATAGCGTGATCACCCAGGCAAACACACACACACACACACACACACACACACACACACACACACACACACACACACACACACACACATGCATATTCATTCAGCCTCATTCATGCCCATATAGACATGCAGACACACACAATGCCACACATTTACAGACACTGACACGCTTTCACACTCCATTGACTCTGCTGAACATACATTGTACCTTATGTGCTCCTATAAGAGTGAATAAGTGAATGTTGTCAAAAGATGGCTTTCACATTTTTCCTCCTAAAGTAAAATTTTACACTGCTGAATGACCATCTGTATCACTTGGCTTAGTTAGTCAAAAGCTATGACATTTTCAGTATAGAGCTCATGATTAAATAGTATTAGCCACTCCCCCAGACTGCCTCATTAGCATGCATCTTCCCACATGAGACTCCGTTCTGTAATAAGGGTCCTCAGAAAGGGAAAACAATAGAGGTAGTTTGGCCTCTAAATCAAAAAACCTTATCGCAATCTTTAAACCTTCAGAGATAAGGCTTACAAGTCGGAGTAAAAGTTTCTGAATCTCAAGTCATGATTTTGATGCATATTAAGATAAACAGTTTCATATAAATATTTTGTAGAAAAGTGTTAACTGGTTAAAAAGCAGTTTTGAGAAAACCCTTGTTGAAAATGTCCTGCTGAATTACTTTCTACATTTAGTCAATGTACCCATTATCCAATAGCAGAGAAAAATGCAAGTTCCTCCATTCAGCCATCCTTCCCGCCTTCCTTCCATCCATCCATCCGTACAATTATATATCCAGTCATTGAAACATCCATTTGACAGCAGTATTTTTGTCGATGTGTACAAGATCATATTTCTCTATAGCCTGCAACACTCTTCACTTCATTCTGAGATCTACAGGAGGTCTCAAGGTGCTATATATAACTTTCCATTATGTCATTGTGTCTATTACAATGCCTCTTACCAGTTGGACATGCTTAGTACAACTCCTATGGGAGGCAATCCCTCAGGAATGGTGTGGCAAATTTCTACTTACACATGCAACCAAATTGTAAGTGGCACTAAATATTAAAAAAAAATAATAATAACGGTTTAAAAGCTGTCACTAAGCAATCATAGTTATTATAGACAGATTATAAACTGTTAAACTGCTTTTTTAAAATCGAACAATGACAAACAGTTTCCATGCTGTCTATAAGCAATTGTGGGCATGATCCTGCAAGGACAGTTTATAAACTATTTATCTGTTCATTTTCTGAAGGTAGCAGTAACCTAATATGCTGTTGCATTAATAAATATGTTGCAACTTAATAAATCATTGCTATTTTAAGAAAGAGTTTGACAGTTTATAAGCTGTAATTAAGTGATCACAATTAGATATAGACAACTAACTGGGATACACAATAGGCATATTGGCCAGGATGACGTATTGCTATGTAATAACTGTGATAGGAAGCTCCCACTGCACATCGTTACAAGGTGTAAATAGTCTCAGCTGACTCATATTAACATAGAAAAAGTAAAAAAAAATAAAAAGGTAAAAAATAAATGTATTGTCATTCAACCACATGCAAGCAGCCAGCTGAACAAAATGATGTCTCCAAACTCAAGATAACAACAGTAATGAACCAGTGAAGGCACAGAAACTTCAACCATAACATCTCTCTCTCCATCATCAGAAACAACCAAGTCCTAGTCCAACCAGACACAGAAGCTATGCCGCTTCTCCACTCCATTACCAGCAAATTCTAGATGCACTTCGAACCCTCTGATGCCGACATCCTCACAACCGCCGCCACCTGCAGACCTGAATAGCCACAGTCAATCAAAATTATCCTTCTTCTCAATCTTCCCATCCACTTTCATTTACCATCACCAGCTCCATCTCTGATATCATCCTCAGCTCACAAAAACCATACTGGATCTCTCCAACTTAATGAAAACAATATATTTCCAATTGTCCACACTGGCAGACAGCTTTCAGCCTCTGCTTCAGCATCCGTATCCAACTCAGCTTGCCACTGAAGGACCACCACAGACATCATAGCTGCTGGCAACTGGATACCTGACATACCCAACCAGACAAGCGGACCTACAGATCACTGTGTGTGGCCAGTTTCTCTAATTTGGTCATGGTGTACTGGGAAATGGAATATATTTTCAAGAACAACCCTTTTCAGGATCATATTAATTACTACACACATTACCTTGATGATATTTTTATCATTTTCAAGGGGCAACGCATCTACTTTCACAGAATTCATGATTTTCATCAACACCACTACAGATTTTATCTGATTCAATAGTGAGTACCTCAGGGAAACCATATCCTACTTGGATATCAATTTGAGTAAAGATAATGTCAAACAATGTTACGTGGCCACTATCATCAGAAAGGAAACGTATTCTAATTCCTTTCTGCATTATACTAGCTCTCATCCTGATCACCAGAAGAAGTCAGTGGTCAAAGGACATCAAGTTAGAGCAGCCAGAATGGTATCCAAGTATCATCACTTTTTAAAGGGAATGCCAGTTCCTAAAAGAGATGTTTCTTAAGTGTGGTTACCCATAGCCCCTATTAGAGGACATCAAAAAGGAGGTCACATCTAAGAGAGTAACAGCGTTTCATGAAGCCATCTTAAATGATTGCTTACTTGTGAATTGGAATGACCATAGATCCTTTAGTCTACAAAATAATAGACTCACTATGCATTCCTCTGTAGATCCATTTACGGATTTTTTCCATCAAATTTGTGACCCCATTTAGTAATGAAGCATATATTATTAAATGTATAATACACAGGAACTGGGACATAATAGTAGCTGATATAAACGTAAGAGTTAGTTTACCAAGTACACCTAGAATCATATTCAAGAAGGGTATTAATCTAAAAGCCAAGTTGGAGCAGAGGAGAATAGACAATCCTAAGATTAAAGGAATGCTCAAATGTGAAAACTGTCTCTACAGTAAACATGTATGCACAGGACTCTCTTCTGAAATCAGGAATATGAAATTTTCATGCAAGGGTAGATACAATTGCAACACTCGTAGCATTATATACCTAGCCCAGTGCAAAATGTGTCCTGTCTTTTACATAAGAAAATCTGACAGAAGACCAAGAGACAGAATGTACGAATACCTTTATGCTACCAGGAATAAAAGGATAAAGAATGCATTGGCTAAACACATTATCATTTCACCAGAACATATTTTGAATTCAAAGTTATTGATACAGTTGACGCAAATATTAGAGGTGGCCCCACCTTTCTGAGATTTGGAGAAATGTGAATTGTTGTGGCAGCTAAGATGTGATGCATTTAGGCACCCAGGGATAAATTAAATGTGCTCCACAGCTTGCATACTTAAACTGAGGAGCCTTATAAGATAAAGGCCTGCATTTTCCTTGGTATATTTTTTCAGAATTTTAGATTATTTAAATTGTTCATTTGGTACATCCATCTATGTTACCATTTTTACAAGGTATCTACATTCAAATAGATGCATTTTAACATCCTTATGGTGCATTAGAATGTTTTTAACAGTCATTTTATCCATTTTTATCTATTTCTTATCTAATTTATTACTATTTATTCATTTTCCAGTCTTATGTGTTATTTAACATTTTTGCCAGGTGTTAGTGGCTACTTTTCCAATATACTTCTAATGTACACTACTGAGGCATTTTGAAATGTATTTTTCAATGTATTTTCTAATGATTTTCTTATATTATTCCAAGCTAGGTCTTTTATTTAATGTAATTAATGTTTAATTGACCATGTGATAGAGCTCATTAGATTTACATTCTGGGAGAGTGTATATAAGACCTTGCATTCAGTATTGTCTTGTCTTGTCTGAAGAAGTACAGGTACTATCCTGTACGAAAGTGCTTATTATATTTGTGAATAAAAAAGTATTTTTGGAGTGTACCCAAGTCGTGTTCATACTTTTTTGTTATTTTCCAAGTTTGTTCTGTGTCTTCATAGTATCCAATTTGTGCTTCAGTATGGATATTGACCTTGGACTTGGCACTCCTTCTTTATTTCCTGAGGAATCCATGGAGGGGAATACTACCCAAGATATTGGTGCCTTAACCTGCCTGATACATGCCTTGAATAAGAAGGTGGATGATTTGGCCAGTATGGGTTAACAACTCTAACAAATCAGCCACATCTCCCATTCTCAGGGAGGGTCATTTGCTCTCCCCTACAGCTGCTTCTATGCCTAGTCCCAGGACTTCCAATATCTCTAGGCATGGAGAGGAGAATTCCGACATGCGAGGGACAACAATTTATGTTAATGTACCTACTGCCCATGGGACTGCTAACCTGAATGGTAATGTTACTGATAATGTTTCTGCTTCACAACGCCCACTCTCATTGACTTCCAGCACAAATGTAGCTTCTCATTCCTACTCTGATACTGTGGACAGTTTGTATAAATGGTTGCAGCCCATTTCAACTTTAACACTACCAACCCAGCTAACATTTCTGTCTCTAATGCACCACCTGATATTAGCACCAACCTTAGGACTATGGACACTTATTCATTTAAATTGAAAAAACTACAACTGGAAATATTACACTTCCGAGAAAGCATTAGTAAAGATATTGTGCCAAAAGGCTTCAGAACATGGTGCTATCCTACTGGGTTAATTCCTGTGCTCATACAGTTATTCAATCAGCAAGGCATCCATTAGATGGAATGCTTTATTAAGAACTACAATGAACAGATTAAACTTTTAGAAGTGAGTATATGTGTTTTGGATGAAACTATTAAAAATAACAGTGATTTTTCACAGGTATAACTTTGATTACAACCGCATCTTTACTAGTATAGATGCAAAAAATGCATAAATTCTGTTCTATCAAGCTTAAAAAGTTTCACAGGGATCAATATGAATAAAGCAAGAGAAGTGCCCATCCCCGTTCCCCTGAGTCTCAACAATGGGGATTGACAGTTCGTCTGTCCAATCAGATGCCTAGAATAATGAGTGATTATGATGTCATACGTTTTAATATGCCCGCGGAAGGAGATGCTGCTTTACAAGCAGCTAGAGCACCCAGATATAGTGAACAGTTTCAAAATCAAAGAATAAACCATAATGGACAGAATTCTGCAAACAGATTACATCAGAATAACAGCATTAATGATCAAAATTTTCAGGGGAACCAGAAGTCTGCACAGGGGAATCCGAATTACAGAAACAACAGAAAAAGGAATCTGAGGTACAAACGGCAGGTTCAGAGATAATTGACATCAGTTTATCTACTACTGGTGAATCTATTTCTCTTTCTACCGGGCATAATAGTACTTCTGTTCCTAATTTGGGGTTTGAATCAGATTTTGTACGCACTACCACTGACTGCATGAAGGACAGTAAAGTACACTTGTGTACACTTACCATAAATGTAGATGTTCGAGTGTACTCACTGTTGCAGTCATTACATTTGTGGTTATCTGCTGGCAGGTTGCCCTCAATCGGCCTGAATTCCAAAGTCTTGGGTCCTGTGTTGGTTGCTGTCTTCTCTTCCATGACGTCAGGTCATCAGGGGTATAAAACATGCAGCCGATGCCATTTTCTTTAGTTTTTCTTGCCCCCGATGTCAGGTGTCCCCAAAAAGGTAGCAATATTATATATATAAATCTATATGCATGCATTAATAAAACTTTACCTCCATCTACAAGCAAATACACCACATAGGTTGTAGAAGATAGAGAAGGAAAGATAAACTGTATAATGACAGGGGGATGGCGGGAGGGTAACCTGGACTGCAACAGTAAATACATTCGAACATCTACATTTATGGTAAGTATACACAACTGTACTATGTCCTTCATGTTTCACTGTTGCGGTGATTACATTTGGGTAAAATCCCAAAGCTATGGTTGGGAGGCTGGAGCTAAACAGCATTAGGTGCGGCTATAAGGCCCTGCAGCACTGCAGTGGCAAAGCCTGCCCTGGAATTAGAGTAGAGAGGCAAATGGTAATGCTTTGTAAAGGTGTGAACAGAACTCCAAGTAGCAGCCTCTAAAATGTCTTTGGTTGGTACTCCTCTGAGAAAGGCTGCCGAAGTAGCTGCAGCTCTGGTGGAATGAGACCTAATGCCATTGGGCACAGGTTTACCATGGTGTAAGTAACAGAAACTGATGCAGTGGCTTATCCACTTTGAAACTGCCTGCTTTTAAATAGCCTTTCCTTCTGATCCTGCAGCATATGACACAAGTAATTGCTCAGTTTTTCCTTAGAGCTTTTGTCCTGCTCAAGTAGAATCTTAGCTGTCTGTGCACATCCAAGGAATGCAGAATTCTCTCCCCTTTGTTCTGTGGATTTGGATAAAAAGTTGACAGATGAATGGGTTGGTTAAGAGCCACACTGTAGACCACCTTAGGCATAAAAGTAGGATTTGTCCTCAGAGACACCCTGTCTGGGTAAAATATGATAAAAGGCTACACAGCCATGAGGGCCTGTAGCTCTGAATCTCTTCTTGCTGAAGTAATTGCTAGTAGCAGAGCTGTCTTCCATGATAAGAACTTTATATCAGCGGTAGTGGCTGGTTCAAATGGAGGCAGGGTGGGTTTTCCAACACATAGTTGAAGTCCCATGCAGGTAATGGTGATCTTCTAGGAGGCCTTAGGTTTTTGGCTCCTCTAAGATACTGCTTTAGTAAAGGATGAGAAAAGATTGGTGGCTCTGTATTGTAATGAGTCGAAATGGCAGAGGCATGGATTTTGATTGATGAGAAAGATAGGCCTTTGTCAAGCATCTCAGTTAAGTATTGTAATATCTGAGGAATATGTGTTCTGCTGTAACAGTTCCTTGTGCTTGATTCCATGCACAGAATCTCTTCCATTTGTCAGCATAATATTTTCTAGTACTAGGCCTTCTGGCTTCCAAAATGACATCCATCACAGCTTTACTGAGAGGTGTCATTCGTATGATTACATGATTAGCCATGCTGCCAGGTTCAGAGTCTGTAGTTGATTGTGCAGGATCTGATTGTTTTGCTGGGACAGTAGTTGTGGTCTTTGAGGCAAGGTCCAAGCTGGGTATTGAGATAAGTTCCTTAGGATTGGGTACCAGTACTGGCGGGGCCAGTCCGGGGCAATTAATATTATCTTTGGCTTCTCTAGTCTGAATTTTAGGAGGACCTTGGGTAGAAGAGGCAGAGGTGGAAAGGCATAAATTGACAGGATTTTCCAACTGAAAGATAGGGCGTCCACTTTCCATGCTTGTCTGTGATAAGTCCTTGTGCAGATCTTTTCAACTGATAATTTTGAGGAGAGGCAAATAGATCTATATCTGGGCTCCCCCATTTCTCTGTTATCATGCTGAATACTTGTTGATTTAGTTTCCACTCGTGAGGATCCTTAAGGTTTCTGCTTAAGTCATCTGCCAGTGTTCTGTTTTCCTGGCAGGAATTGAGCTTGAAGATTTATTTGGTAGGTCAACGTTGTGTCCCACAGTGCCATGGCTAATCTGCAAATGGGGTATGAGTGTGTGCACCCTTGCTTGTATATATACCACATGACTGTGGTGTTGTCCGTCTTTATCAGTAGTTGTCCTGGATGAAGTAAGTCCTTGAAGGCTGTTAGGGTATTTTGAACAGCTAGCATCTCTTTCTGGTTGATATGTAGATGCATTTGATTTGGTGCCCATATGTCCTGAATGCATCTTCCTGCCATGTGGGCCCCCCAGGCATAATCTGGTGCATCTGTTGTTAAGGTTTGGCTGGCAGGGGGTAGAGTGAAGGGCCATTCCATGTTTTGGTGACAGGCCTTTGCCCACCATAGAAATTCCTGTTGCAGGCAGGGGATGAGAGGAATCATTGTTTCCAGACTGTGTGAATCTTGACTCCATAAACTTTTTAGGTACCATTGAAGTTCCCTCATATGCAGTCTTGCATATGGAATTAGTAGGATGCAGGATGCCATGAAGCCCAGAGCCTGCAGAATTTGTCTTGCAGAAGACTGGGTTTTTGTTGCCATCAGTTTGAAGTAAGTAGTCAGTTGCCTTTGTTTGTCTGGCGTGAGGTAAGCCATCTAGGCAGTTGTATGCAAGCTTGCACCCAGGAATGTTATCTTTTTAGAGGGTACCAGTTGTGATTTATTTTCATTTACTGTGTACCCTAGGCATGCTAGAAGCCTTTTCACAAATTCCAGGTGTCGTAGAAGAGTGTCCTTGTTCTCTGCTTGAATGAGACAGTCGTCCAAGTAACGATATATTTGAATACTTCTTTGTCTGCAAAATGCAATTACTGGTGCCAGGCACTTTTTAAAGACCCTGGGCACAGTAGATAAGCCAAAGGGCAGTGCAGAGAATTGGTAATGCATTAAGCCAGCCTTGAATCTGAGGTATCTTCTGCACGACTATCTTATTGTTACATGCAGATATGCCTCTTTTAAGTCTAAAGTCACCAGCCAAGCATTCTTGCCCAGCATGGGCAGAAGTTGTTGCAAAGTGAGCATTTTGAATTTTGGAATGTCCAGGTATGTGTTCAAAATCGATAAATCCAATATTGGCCGCAAGGCCTTGTTCTTTCTGGGTACCAAGAACAGTCTTGAGTAAAAACTTTGTCCTTTTTCCTGTTCTGGTACTGTCTGAATGGCCCCCATATCCATGAGGGACGTAACCTATTTCTGAGTCTCTGCCCATTGTTTTATTGGCAAGTCTGGCCAACCATTTGTCATTGGCAGAGTGTGGAAATGGAATCTGTATCCCTGTGATACGATGTAAAGTACCCACTTGTCCTGGGTTATTAACTGCCAATTTTGAGCAAAAAGTGCTAATTTTCCCCCTATGGGTGCTGCCTAAAGATAAGTGCTTGGTGTAGGCAGCAGGAAGTCATTGGGATTGCTTTCTGAAAGTTTGAGCTTTATCTCCTCCAGACTTGGAGGTGGATGCGCCCCATTGCTTTGTCCTGTATGAGTCTTGAGCCTGGTACCCGGAACCCTTAGGGAATCTGGATTTGCCCCTTTGAGCTCTGTCTGACACAGGAAAGGACCAATTTTTTTGTAGGCCAGTGTCGACTGAATCTAGGTGGCTGCACTTGTAAGAAATCTTTAACAGTTTGCATAGACTTAGCTTTGTCTTCCATTTTCTTTAAAACCTCTTCTGCCTTAATACCAAACAGCGAATCATGCTGTAAAAGTGCATCTAGCAATTTAGCTTTAACACGATCAGGCAAATTTTGTTCCTTTAACCAGACATGTCTCCTAATCACAGATCCAGTAACTGCTGCCCTGCAGGAGGCCTCTAAAGAATCAAAACCACACTGCAAAGTATGCTTTCCAACTTGTTCAGCTGCATGCAATATTTCCTGCAATTCCTTATTTTCTGCACAATCTGAAATCAACATAATTTTCTGTTTCAGCAATCCCATAACATGTTGTTGGTACTTAAGCATATGAAATTGACAGTTTAAGGCCCTGATTGCCAGGTTGCAGATGTATAAACCTTTTTTCCCCATCTGTCCAGCGCCCTTGAATCTCTGTCAGAGGGGGTAGGGTGTTTTGCTGTTGAGGCCTTAACTCCCTTTGGGGCCTGTGAAATAGTTTCAGGATCAGCAGCAGGGTTTCTAAATAAAAATTTATTAGAGTCAGGGACCCTGTAATACCTGTCAGGCTTCCAGGAAGCCAGAGGTAAAGAGTCAGGGGTCAGGCTTAACTCCTAAAAAAACATCATCCACAATGTCTAACACAGGGGGAATGACTAAAGGCTTGTGCTGAGGGAGAAGGAGGAAATCCCTGAGCCTCTTTTTTGATTCTGAGAAGCCTTGACTCTCCCAGTGAAAATGCTCCCTCAAAGTATGCAAGGTTTCCCCAAATGAATAATCCTCAGGAGGAGATGCAGATGGAATAGACTCCTCAGCATCAGAATCCTCATAGGGAGGTAAAGATAGTTCCTGATCAGAAGAGGAATCAGAAGAAACAGAAAACTTATCTGAAGATTCATAATCAGTGTCTTGCCTAGGCTTCTTATCTGGAGGGGGATGGATACCCCTGAACAAGGTAATAAGGTCTTCAGCCATTTTGCTCATCTGTTTTTTAGGCAAGGAGGCCTGTGCATGTGGCTCAGGCATCATTTTCTTAGTTTTAGAAGGTGTCTTTGCCTTTGGTTTTGCAGCTTTCGTCGGTTTGATATAAAAATGTTGAGGTCTGAATACACCCTCAGAAGCCAGTGCCTGCTCAGCGGCTCCAGACCCATCTGAGGGAGATACATCCATCGGTCCAATACCTTGAGTATCTTGTGGCATGCTGGACTCCACATGAGTGTTGGTAGAGGCCTGCGACTCGAAGGTAGAGGGTATCAGGAGCTGTGAAAGCACCTCACTGAGTACAGGCGAACTGGTGACTGGCTTAGGAGAAGCTTCGTCATCGGTTTTGGATCTCGACTACCTTTCTCCATCCTTTTCTTTGCAATTTTTATGTACTCCGGTAGTCGGATTGCTATCCGACGACATCTCTGGGAAGTTAAATCTGTTTCCAAAATACTTAGATGCAAAAATCTACCGACGCCTAATAGTGCGTTGGGTAAATCTAGCACAAAACTGACAGCCAGGCACATTGTGATCAGGGCCTAGGCAAGGAATACAGTTTAAATGGAAATCCTTATGAAGTATTTGCTTCTCACAAGTAATACAATTATTAACTTTTTCCGACATCGGTAAAAAGCAAGAAAAAAGTTTCCCCAACAGGGTACTTAGCTTTATTGAAGACTTCGGTTCCAAAACTCAAACTCGAATATTTCAGTAGTCAGCCGACTGGCACTTGAGAAATGCTTCTGCTTCGGGTACCGCACGGCAAGAAAGACTAAAGAAAATGGCGTTGGCTGCATGTTTTACACCCCTGACCACCTGATGTCATGGAAGAGAAGACAGCAACCGACGCAGCACCCAAGACTTTGGAATTCAGGCCGACTGAGGGCAACCTGCCAGCAGATTACTCCAAATGTAATGACTGCAACAGTGAAACACGAAGAACATCTTACTTTACATAAGTGAGCCTGTTTCCCCTCCCTTGGATGATAATCCTACTTTAATGTACCCTGAGGAGAGAAAAATGAACATAATTCATAACACAATGGGTGACTTTAAAGTTTTCAACTTTTCTTTTTTCCCTGTGGACAGTAATTTAGCAGACATTCTTGCTAAAGGGATGACTTTTGTACCTTCCAGAAGTTTAAATCTACTAAAGAGCATTATTGACTTGAAACTTTTTGACAGAAAGCTGAATTTAAAACTTATTTTGAGTGCATATAATATTAATTGCAATAATGAATTTCATGTGTATAGCACTTATAATCCTGTTCTTATCCCACCTTAGCAGCTTTTGAACAAATTTGTGAGTTTGATTTACGAAATATTAAAATGTTTAGTTCTTCCATGAGTACAGCTAACTGTTATAATTTGAATGTTGAGGAAAGAAACCTTATAACCAATTTAACTACAAGTGGTTTAAGAATCTCTTAACCAGATAATGGTGAAGGCATTGTGATTTTTGATTATGACTTCTATAAAATGAAAATGCAATGTATGTTAGAAACAGATAGTTAAAAACTAGTATCTTTGAATGAGCTCAATGTGGCTTATGGGAAGATCAGAACATTTCTTAATGATATATTCATAGAAGCACGTATTACCTTAGAGATGTTTAACTACCTCACAGTCCCAGCACCACAGATTCCAATCATATTTGGAACACCTAAGATTCATAACAATTTATACAATCCTCCCTTGCAACCTACTGTTAATGGACATAATTCAATTACTTACCCCATGGCTAAATTTGTAGAAAATTTTCTTAAGAAATGTTTAACAGACGAAATACAAGTCTATAAGGACTCTTTGTCCTTTTTGGCTGACATCAATGGGTTGGATTATACTGAGGATTATAATTTATTTACAGTGGATGTCAAGGATTTATACACGGTGATCCCTCATGAGTTAGGCATTGACTGGATTAGCCAACTGTTAGTCCAGCAAGGCATCAGTGATGATAATCTCTACATGATACAAGAATTTTTAGATCTCATTCTCACAAATTATTTCTTTTTGTTTGAAAAATCTAATTATTTGCAGACCAAGGGGGTCGCCATGGGGTCACCATATGGGGTCAGTTTCTCTAATTTGGTCATGGTGTATTGGGAAACAGAATATATTTTCAAGAACAACCCTTTCCAGGAACATATTAATTCCTACACACATTACCTTGATGATATTGTTATCATTTTCAAGGGCAACGTATCGATTTTCATAGAATTCATGACTTTCATCAATACCACTACAGATTTTCTTACATTCACTAGTGAGTTCCACAGAGAAACCATATCCTACTTGGATATCAATCTAATGTCAAACAATGTTACGTGGCCACTATCTTCAGAAAGGAAACATATTCTAATTCCTTTCTGCATTATACTAGCTCTCATCCTGACTACCAGAAGAAGTCAGTGGTCAAAGGACAGCTAGTTAGAGTGGCCAGAATGGTATCCAATTATCATGACTTTTTAAAGTGAATGCCAGTTCCTAAAAGAGATGTTTCTTAAGCGTGGTTACCCACAGCCTTTATTAGAGGACATCATAAAGGAGGTCACATCTAAGAGAGCAACAGGGTTTTATAAAGCCATTTTAAATGATTGCCTACTTGTGAATGGGAATGACCATACCTCTTTCAGTCTACAAAATAATAGACTCACTATGCCTTCCTCCGTAGATCCATTTATGGATTTTTCCATCACATTTGTGACCCCATTTAGTAATGAAGCATATATTATTAAATGTATAATACACAAGAACTGGGACTTAATAGTAGCTGATACAAACTTAAGAGTTAGTTTACCAAGTACACCTAGAATCATATTCAAGAAGGGTATTAATCTGAAAGCCATGTTGGAGCAGAGGAGAATAGACAATCCTAGGATTAAAGGAATGTTCAAATGTAAAAACTGCCCCTACCGTAAACATGTAAGCACAGGACTCTCTTTTGAAATCAGGAATATGAGATGTTCATGCAAGGGTAGATACAATTTCAACACTCATAGCATTATATACCTGGCCCAGTGCAAAATGTGCCCTGTCTTTTACATAGGAAAATCTGACAGAAGGCTAAGAGACAGAATATACGAACACCTTTATGCTATCAGGAATAAAAGGATAGAGAATGCGTTGGCTAAACACATTATCATTTCACCCAGAACATATTTTGAATTCAGAGTTACTGATATAGTTGATGCAAACATTAGAGGTGGTCCCACTTCTCTGAGATTGGAGAAATGTGAATTGTTGTGGCAGCTAAGATGTGATGCATTTAGGCACACAGGGATTAATGAAATGTGCTCCATAGCTTGCATACCTAAACTGAGGAGCCTTATAAGATAAAGTCCTGCATTTTCCTTAGTATAATTTTTTTAGAAATTCAGATTGTTTAAATTGTTCATTTTATACATCCATCAATGTTACCATTTGTACAGGGTGTCTATTTTCAAATAGATTAATTTTAACATCCTTATGGTGCATAAGAATGTTTTTAACAGTCATTTTTATCCCTTTTTTATCTTTTCTTATCTTATTTATTACTATTTATTCATTTTCCAGTCTTATAAGTGTTATTTAACATTTTTGCCAGGAGTTAGTGGCTACTTTTTCAATATACTTCTAAAGTACACTACTGAGGTATTTTGAAATGTATTTTTCAATGCATTTTCTAATGATTTTCTTATATTATTCCAAGCTAGGTCTTTTATTTACTGTAATTAATGTTTAATTGACCAGGTGATACATTTAATTAGATTTACATTCTGGGACAGTGTATATAAGGTATTGCATTCAGTATTGTCTTGTCTTGTCTGAAGAAGTACAGGTACTATCCTGTACGAAAGCGCTTACTTTTGTTTGTGAATAAATCATTCTTTCTGGAGTGTATCCAGGTCGTGTTCATACTTTTTTGTTATTTTCCAAGTTTGTTCTGTGTCTTCATAGTATCCAATTTGTGCTTCAGTATGGATACTGACCTTGGACTTGGCACTCCTTCTTTATTTCCTGAGGAATCCATGGAGGGGAATACTACCCAAGATATTGGTGCCTTAACCTGCCTGATACATGCCTTGAATAAGAAGGTGAATGATTTAGCCAGTATGGTGGTTAACAACTCTAACAAATCAGCCAGGGCCAGTATGGTGGTTAACAACTCTAACAAATCAGCCACATCTCCCATTCTCACAGAGGGTCATTTGCCCTCCCCTAGAGCTACTTCTATGCCTGGTCCCGGGACTTCCAATATATCTAGGCATGGAGAGTAGAATTCCGATGTGCGAGGGACATCACAGCACTTGAAGTGTTCCTACTGCCCATGGGACTGCTAACCTGAATGGTAATGTTACTGATAATGTTTCTGCTTCACAATGCCCGCTCTCATTGATTTCCAACACAAATGTAGCTTCGCATTCCTACTCTGATACTGTGGATAGTTTGTTTAGATGGTTGCAGCCTATGCCTCATTTCAACTTTAACACTACCAACCCAGCTAACATTTCTGTCACTAATACACCACCTGATATTAACACCAACCTTAGGACTTTGGACACTTATTCATTTAAATTGAAAAAACTACAACTGGAACTATTACACTTCCGTGATTGCATTAGTAGAGGTATTGTGCCAAAAGGCTTAAGAACATGGTGCTATCCTACTGGGTTAATTCCTGATTCTCCTTTTAGAGCTCATACAGCTATTCAATCAGCAGGGCATCCAGTTGATGGAATGCCTTATTAAGAACTACAATGAACAGATTAAATCTTTAGAAGAGAGTCTATGTGTTCTGGATTGTGATTTTCACAGGTATAAGTTTAATTATAACCACATCCTTACTAGTATAGACGCACAAATGCACAAATTCTGTGCTATCAAGCTTAAAAAGCTTCACAGGGATCAAAATGAATACAGCAAAGGAAGTGCCCATCCCCACTCCCCTGAGTCTCAACAATGGGGATTGACTGATCGTCCATCCAATCAGATGCCTAGAATAACGAGTGACAATGATGTCATACATTTTAACATGCCCGAGGAAGGAGATGCTGCTTTACATGCAGCTGAAGAACCCAGATATAGTGAACAGATTCAAAATTAAAAGATAAACCATAATGGACAGAATTCTACAAACAGATTACATCGGAATATTAGCATTAATGATCAAAATTTTCAGGGGAACCAGAACTCTGCACAGGGGAATCCGAATTACAGAAACAACAGAAAAAGGAACTGCAGGAACAAACGGCAGTTTCAGAGATAATTGACATCAGTTTATTTACTACTGGTGAGTCTATTTGTCTTTCTCCCAGGCATAATAGTACTTCTGTTCCTAATTTGGGGTTTGAATCAGATTTTGTACACACTACCACTGACTGCATGATGGACAGTAACTTGCTTTACATAAGTGAGCCTGTTTCCCCCTCCTTTGGATGATAATCCTACTTTAATGTACCCTGAGGAGAGACAAATGTACATAATTTTCAACTTTTCTTCCTTCCCTGTTGAAAGTAAAATTTAGCAGACATTCTTGCTAAAGGGATGACTTTTGCACCCTCCAGAAGTTTAAATCTATCAAACAGCATTACTGACTTGAATATTTTTGTCAGAAAGATGAATTTAAAACTTCTTTTGGGTGCACACAATATAAATTGTATAAATGAATTTCATGTGTATAGCACTTATAATCCTGTTCTTAATCCCTCTTTAGCAACCTTTGAACAAATTTGTGAATTTGATTTACGGAATATTAAAATGTTTAGATCTTCCATGAGCACAGTTAACTGTTGAATGTTGATGAAAGAAACCTTATAACCAACTTAACTACAAGTGGCTTAAGAATCTCTCAACCAGATAAGGGTGGAGGCATTGTGATTTTTGATTATGACTTCTATAAAATGAAAATGCAATGTATGTTATTAACAGATAGTTATAAACTAGTATCTTTGAATGAGCTCAATGTGGATTACAGGAAGATCAGAACATTCCTTAATGATATATTCATAGAAGCACGTATTACCTTAGAGATGTTTAACTACCTCACAATCCCAGCACCACAGATTCCAATCATATTTGGAACATCTAAGATTCATAAAAATTTATACGATCCTCCCTTGCACCCTATTGTTAATGGACGTCATTCAATTACTTACCCCATGGCTAAATTCATGGACAATTTTCTTAGTCCTTTTTGGCCAACATTAATGGGTTGGATTATACTGAGGATTATAATTTATTTACAGTGGATGTCAAGGACTTATACATGGTGATCCCTCATGAAATAGGCATTGAGTGGATTAGCCAGCTGTTAGTCCAGCAAGGCATGAGGGATGATGCACTGTATATAAATCAAGAATTTTTAGATCTAGTTCTCACAATTAATTTCTTTTTGTTTGAATATTCTTATTATTTGTAGACCAAGGGGGTCACCATGGGGTCAACGTGTGGGGCCAGTTTCTCTAATCTGGTCATGGTGTATTGGGAAACGGAACAGATTTTCAAGAACAACCCTTTCCAGGAACATATTCTTAACTACACACATTACCTTGATGATATTTTTATCATTTTCAAGTGCAACGCATCTATTTTCACATCATTCATGACTTTCATCAACACCACTACAGATTTTCTCAAATTCACTAGTGAGTTCCACAGGGAAACCATATCCTACTTGGATATCAATTTGAGTAAAGATAATGTCAAACAATGTTACGTGGCCACTATCTTCAGAAAGGAAACATATTTGATTTCCTTTTTGCATTATACTAGCTCTCATCCTGACCACCAGAAGAGGTCAGTGGTCAAAGGGCAGCTAAGTAGACTGGCCAGAATGGTATCCAAGTATCATGACCTTTTAAAGTGAATGTCAGTTCCTAAAGGAGGTGTTTCTTAAGCGTGGTTACCCATAGCCCCTATTAGAGGACATCAAAAAGGAGGTCACATCTAAGAGAGCAACAGGGTTTTATAAAGCCATCTTAAATGATTGCTTCCTTGTGAATGGCAATGACCATAGTGCTTTCCATCTGCAAAATAACAGACTCACTATGCATTCCTCTGTAGATCCATTTACGGATTTTTCCATCACATTTGTGACCCCATTTAGTAATGAAGCATATATTATTAAATGTATAATACACAAGCACTGGGACTTAATAGTAGCAGTTACAAACTTAAGAGTCAGTTTACCAAGTAAACCTAGAATCATATTCAAGAAGGGTAGTAATCTAAAAGCCATGCTGGAGCAGTGGTGAATAAACAATCCTAAGATTAAAGGAATGTTCAAATGTGAAAACTGCCCCTGCTGTAAACATGTAAGCACAGGACTCTCTTTTGAAATCAGGAATATGAAATTTTCATGCAAGGGTAGATACAGCTGCAACACTCGTAGCATTATATACCTGGCCCAGTGCAAATGTGTCCTGTCTTTTACATAGGAAAATCTGACAGAAGACTATGAGACAGAATGTACGAACACGTTTATGCTATCAGGAATAAAAGGATAGAGAATGCATTGGCTAAACACATTATCAATTCACCAGAACATATTTTGAATTCAGAGTTACTGATACAGTTGATGCAAATATTAGAGGTGGTCTAACCTATCTGACATTGGAGAAATGTGAATTGTTGTGGCAGCTAAGATGTGATGCATTTAGGCACCCAGGGATTAATAAAATGTGCTCCATAGCTTGCATACTTCAACTGAGGAGCCTTATAAGACAAGGGCCTGCATTTTCCTTGGTATATTTTTTCAGAATTTTAGATTGTTTAAATTGTTCATTTTGTACATCCGTCTATGTTACCATTTTTACAAGGTATCAATATTCAAATAAATTCATTTTAACATCCTTATGGTACATACACATGTTTTTAACAGTCATTTTTATCCATTTTTTATCTATTTTTTATCTAATTTATTACTATTTATTAATTTTCCAGTCTTATAAGTGTTATTTAACATTTTTACCAGGTGTTAGTGGCTACTTTTCCAATATACTTAAAATGTACACTACTGAGATATTTTGAAATGTATTTTTCAATGCATTTTCTAAATATTTTCTTATATTATTCCAAGCTAGGTCTTTTATTTAATGTAATTAATGTTTAATTGACCATGTGATAGAGCTCATTAGATTTACATTCTGGGAGAGTGTATATAAGACCTTGCATTCAGTATTGTCTTGTCTTGTCTGAAGAAGTACAGGTACTATCTTGTACGAAAGTGCTTATTTTATCTGTGAATAAATACTTCAGAAAATGAGCCAACCTACCCTGTAAACAATCCTCTTTCCTGCCTTTTGTACTTGTTTTCACATCTTCTCATTCACTTCCTTAGCTGAAGATGAGGAGATGAAAGACTGGTAAACTCAGACAGTCATCCTGTGGCTCATCTCTTACAAATACTGTCCTGCAGAATACCTAATTGTCCAGGAGGACAGCAGTGTAGCTTCTAAACTGGCCCTGGAACAGTGGATCAGTTCTTTGTCCTTGCAAATATATAGGATTGAGGGGGTTATGGGAGCTGTATGTGTTTTGTGGACCTGTAAAATACATAAAGCTTTGTACGTTGGAATATCTTACATTTGTGGGGTGAGAACTGTGTTTGAATCCCTTGTATTAAAGAGAATACATTCAAGATAAGCTCCACTCCCGGTTTGCGATTTTCATGGGCAGGATATTATGATGCATTCCTGTATATTGGTAATATCCTGACTGAAGGTGCAAGGTGGACCTCTTTTTTGTTTCGACATAATGCTCTACTATAAACCTCAAATGACTGATTTCTTGAATAGAGTAACTTGCTTTTAAGTGAAAAATCTTTACCTCTATACCAGAGGTCATTGGATTGCTCTCTGCAGGTGAGAGGGGGCAGCTACCTTATGTGAAGTAATTAAAATGCCATGGCTGTTGTTCAGAAGAGAAGGTCCAGGCAATTCAAGTTTATGTGCATATTAATTACATTTCTTGTGACATCCATATCCTTGTAGTTTCATTAACATATATGAATGAAAACCAGTAGCAAAACAGGTATTTTTCTACACCTGGGACAGCAAGAACTATGACATATGCACTCATTACAGCACTGAGCGGTTAGGATTATTGTATACTATTGCACTATGGCAAAAGTCCACCAGTCAGTAGAAGATATACTGCAGGCAGTGACTAAACAGACTAAAGGCAGCAGTAGTCTGAGTTTAACTGGCAGCAAGCTGGACTGCATTTAGTACATCTGTAGACCATAAGGGAAAGTCTGCAGCACAAGTATTAATGAAACGTAGAAAGCAAAGAAGCTGCATCATGGATAAGGGCTCAGGTACATAGTGCATAAGAAAAAATATACAGAAAATACATGTTTATGCATCTAAATTTGTGCAACAGTATTTATCTTCCAAGTTATCAGCAGCATGGGTCCATGTTCTGAAGAGTCGATTTTATAAATATATAGTCACCATGTGTCACAGTCTTCATTAAAGAAAGGACACAACAAATCATGGAAACCACTCTCTACAAACACCACTCTGTCATGTAGCATAATTCCAGACCATGGGTGCATACATGTTCTTGACCAAGTCACTGCCACATGACTTTTAATTAATGAAGTCAGACAGGATAGGATGCAGCAGCTGCATTACATGTACGTAAGAGCTTGCTGCACTGTATAAACATCTAGTAAGGCATGGTGTTACAGATGCTCATCTCAGTCAGATAAACTCCAGAATAATAAATGCTACAGCAATAAAAAGATATATGAAACACTATGCCATATCAAGCATTATCGGTATAATGCTGTGCTTATAATACAAACAATATCAAACAAGTATATACTGATGCCAAAAAGTAGAAAATATGTAATATATTATGCATTGGTTCTAAGGAAATATGGTACACATGATGTATATGGGATGTCTGTAGACCAGCACATTACAACGGTAATATTACTGTTTACATTCTTCAGTCTGTCATGTTAGCATTATGTTAGCAGAATCCCCAAGACTGCATTGTCTGAATTTACAGATGGAATCAGCAAGGAAAGCAAATTAGTATTGCTGGAACTGAATTCATGTTCAAGCTTTGCTGAGCATGTGGTGTAGCCTGTTTTTCAAAATAACACCAAGACAACATTGATATATAGACTGTATTGCGTATATCATGGATAAAGGTAAGGACAAAAAAAAGGCTGTGTACCTAGGTCTCAGGATAAAAACTTCCCACTCCCAGTGAACTCACTGGTGTCAGGGCAGGAAAAATGCTAGTGTCAGGATCCTCAGTCCATGGAAACATTCCTGCCACATGGCTAGGCCAGCCTTAAAGGGAAGATGCCCCCACCCCATGGCAGAAGGAAGACATAGTCCACAAAAAAAAAAAAAAAACTAAACAAATGCATAGTGCGAGCAAGTGGCATATGCATAACAAAGTGGACTGTTTAGGATAATGAAGAAATTATGTACTAGTACAATTACTAAACAAGAGGAAAGAAGCTACAGTAATAAGATTCTTAATGCAGCAAATCAGGAAAAAACTTTATCTACCTGGAAAAGGTTGTGACAGATGATATAAAATATAAGGAACAAAACACATAGGTTATTGAAAAGTACTGAAGAGAAACATGGACATAGGAAAGAAAAAGAGATCTGATATGATGTATTATTTATGCAGAGAAGAAAGCTAAATTATTCAACACAGAAAAAAAACAGCTTTGAAGATAATTTGAAGAGAAATACCAGCAAAGACACGTAGATATGGTGAATTTCAGTATACAAAAAATAAGATCACAAAGGTGGAATATAAATAAAAAAACATTCTGTGAGGCAGAAATTAAACAAACAGAAATTTAAGTGACAGATCATCTACAAAGTGAAGGATTTAGTGTGGAAACTCTGTCAGTGGCAATATTATTACATGACTGGCCAACGAGTCCCTAAAAAGAGGATTAGCAGGTGGAGTGGTATGCATCTAAAGAAGATACACCATACATTGATGTTCTCATACATTCTGTTGGAGACTCACACAAAATTTATTTAGAATTGCACAGCAAGGGAAAAGTGCAGGAAACAGTGGAAACACTGACACAGGTAATATTGTAACGTGGACCAATGAGACCCCAGATAAAGAAGGAACTGAAGAAAATATGACAAAGGATAATGCTCTAGAACCTTCTGTATAAGATTTGCATGGAAGTCCAGTTAAGGTCATATAGCAAAGGAAAGAGCAGAAAACAGAGTAAAGAAGATATTCTCAGTACAGAAGAAATTGATCTAAGGGAGGACTTGCTTGACTTAATAGAGATGGACAGCTATATAAACATAGCTGAAAGAAATACATTACAGAAAGTAAATATGACCCAGAATGTTAGAAGACTGGTAAAACAGGTAAGCACAGTAAATGTTACTATTAAGAAAATTCATATGGTTCTTCTTTTCCCGGTTAGGGGGTGCCACAGCAGAACTCTGGTCCGCTAATGATTGGCAGTAGATATTTACAGTGCAGAGGTACCAGCTCGACACCCAACCTTCAACGAAGGCACGCCCATTCACGCATGTCTTTCGAATGCCACTCGACCGCAGGGAGAACATGCAGATTCCACACAGAAGGCGCTCCAGCCGAGAATCGAATGGGAGAACCTCTTGCTGTGAGGCGACAATGCTACTGCTGCAGCGCAGTGTTTTTTTTAAGAAAATTCATATGGTAATTACAGAAATAAATGGGATATCATAAACTACTGTGCAGCAAAGGTAGTAACAAATAAAGTGTTAAGGCAAAAAACATAGAGAAATAAGGGATAGAAAGGGAACAAGTAGAATGTCTCCATGGAAGGATCAAATAAAGAACTCTATAAAGCAGTTAAAAAGTATCATGTTAAAATGTACATGTTGCAATATATCTTGTAATGTGTACATGTGGTTCATTCTATGTTGGACAGACTTCATGACCACTTCAATTACGCATGTCTGAACACCGTAGTGACATACGAACCAGGAGGGAGACCAATGCCCTATTCCTAGACAGCATACAACATAATTCAGCCAGATTCTAGTTCATCATCATTGGCAGATTTCTTGGTGATAGATCCAATAAACAAGGATGGCACTCTATTCTCACTAAAAAAGAGAAGTATTGGATCATTAAACTGGGGGTTTTGTTCTCACCCGGCTTGAATGATCATTTATAAAGTTTTATTTTACCAATTACAATGTATAATGATTATGTGGTTGTTTTATTGTATAACTTTTTATTTTCTCTTTGTTTCTCACATAGGAAACATTTTGAATGTTGGGAAGATCATTTTGGGGAGAATCCTCTTGGATGACTCATGCTATATATATATATATATATGTGTGTGTCACTTCACAGTTACTATTCTTTTATTCCCACTGAGGAAAGCCTGTTCGCTGAAACCGGTCTGGGTTGTTTATTATATTTAATAAAAGTTTATATACTTTACTTATCAGCGTTTTTCGATGCTTTTTGATGCTCTACACTGAATTTGGTGCTGGCAATCTTTTGTCTACATAAATTCAACATAGACCAAACAAACAAAAGTACTAGGCAGGATCAGAAGGTACCAATATCAATGGAGGCGAATGTGAAACTTAGCTAACTAGGTAGGGCACAGTCTAGCAAATGCTATATAATATATATCACTCTTGGTTATGCTTAAATTGGTAATCATACACAGACTGTATAGGTATATCTGTGCCAGTAGTTCTAACCATATCATGTGCACAGATTTCAGCAACATGATTGGCATAGGAGTGAAACCAACATTTACATCTATGCACACTCTAATAGACACACCACAGAAATGTGATTCACTATCACCAAGATGTATAAAGTGAATGCGGCATACTCTTCTGTTCAGCCTTCTGTCCTTTTGCAAAATATTTACTCTTCTCTTTACCACATGCCTTATTTAACTTTTGTATACTTATCACCATTCTGTTGAGACATTTGTCTCTGCATTTGTATATTTGCGACATACAACATATATTGTTACGTGCAACTAATAGGAGATGTTAGTATTTTATGTGACATGCATTAAATAGTTCTTTTCTATAGGCATCACATTTCTTTTTGTTATGTTTATCACCTAGTGGTATTGGCTATGAATAGTAAAGTGCAGTGGAATAGTGAATGTATGTGGCTATTGAATACATAAATAAAATGTAACATATAAAAGCAAGAGAAATAGTAGGTAAAAAGAGACCTAAAGTGGGTCTTCTGACCCTCTCACGTGTAGATGTTGCTGTGTCAAGGAGTCTTTTTTTTTTATACGAGCAGTCATATCATGACAGTTAGGCTCTGAAACTATCAGTATAATAATTATAGTTATAACTGTAATAACCTCACAGATGCCTGCCGTATTGCATTGTTCTGAAGAGGTTTCCACAAACAGGAAGGATCCTTGCCTACATTCTCAAGGTCAACTGTTGTTTTTGTTATGCTGGTGTGATATATATAATAGCATCCATTTATGCTGATGACCACTATACCCTATGTTCACTGTGGAGTCATGATAACTGGAACAAGGCGATTGCAGTGTACTACAGGCTCTAGCATCATCAGAAGAACCCATTACTAAACATAATTCATAAACCACCTTACAAAACTGTAGATAGTTATCCAGGAAGCTGACATAATCTCACACCTGCCTTAAAATATTTCCAAGCATGACATGCAGTATATTGGATGCAAATGATGGTAGAGTATCTACTGTGCAGCAAACAAACAACTGAAATGTTCCATTTGGTAGGCTCTAGGAAAGCAACATAAATCCTGATTTGCATTAATATTGCATCTGTTTAAGCTGGCCTCTGGGGATCAAATCCATATCATACAGATGTGGTACAGCATCTCTTTGGATCATGCATTGACACAGTGAGCTGCATGCCAATAAATCATCAGATAGTGTGCTTTCTGCAAAATATCCATCTATACTCTGCTCAGAGAGAGAGTGTGTGTGTGTGTGTGTGTGTGTGT
>NC_056736.1:199051223-199061223 GCF_019279795.1 Protopterus annectens | reverse complement strand
CGAGGCATAAGCCTATTATACTTTATGTAATCACTCAGGAACCAGCAGGGATGAGAATGTCTGATCCACTAAACTCTTGTCCTGTAATTTCTTTCATGGAAAGGATGTCCAAGTGATTGATCCATGAAAAAACAGCATGGCATACAGGAATGATAATGACACCTTTGAGACCCCGCCCCCAAAAATGGTTTGGTTATGAGGTCAGGTGTATCCATTATGTAAATACTTAAAGCACTGTTGGGTCATCCTAGCTGCTTTTGAAATATGCATCTCATTAGCCTCACTCTTGCCCTTGATATATATTATACTGGAGAGGGTGTGTGCTTATGGCCACTTCTGTTATACGAACCTCTCACCTGTTGTAACTAACTACTTGCCTTGCATCATTCAAGTCTACTTAGGAACCCATATTTTGGCAGCCTATATATAACATGTCACTTGACAGGAAGAAAGTACATACAAATTAGATAAACAAACAGCATTGTTATCATTCTGTATAGTACTTAAAATATCCTTATATACAAGGGAAAGAAAGGGAACCAAGGCCAATAATCAGCATACCTTGTTTTAGAAAGTGGGAAGAAAAGACGTTTAGCAATCACCATACGACAATACTGCAAATGGTGGGTGTGGCTAGCCCTAAACAATGTGCATAGCAGTACATTATTCATTTAATGGGATGGATAATGATTAACAATGATCAACTTTGTTTTCATTATTACTGCTGGATGGTAATCCCACATAAAGAGGAATACATTTTTCAAAAGGTCAAATGATGGGTCAGCAAAAGAAAAAAAAGATACTAACAGCTGCACATGTGACAGTGCCACTAGACATGATGATTGACTGATACGTGGCTGGGCAGCTGGATATACATAAACTACTTCTGCAGCAGTCATCCTGTCTGTGGGCTCTCATGTAATGGCTAGGTATCACTATCCAGCTCCTGATTTGTCACATGATCCACCTGGCAGAAAGACTGGACCATGCAGTGGACACTTCTGTGATTCCAGTGACAAATAATGCAAAGACCTCATAAACATTTACTGCTACATAGTCTGTACCTTGGCTACTCTGGTTCACATTACATAGCCTGTAATTTGTAATGCATACATTCAAAAAGAATCCCAGCTTAAAAATGTGCACAGCTACAAATTCATAACAAATAAATAATGCATTTGTCATAACAGTAAAATATTTGAAAAATAAATTCAGTATGAGGAAAATGGCTTTCCTCATGTGACCTCAGAGTGCACAAAAATGAAAATAAATAAATAAATAAATAAAATCTGAATGACTTGCTCAGTCCCTTGCAGCATTCAAGCGGAATTTGGTGCTGTAAGTACAAATCCATGTTATGGTGAATGCATGCATAAGCATATCTATCTATCTATATCCATATCTATACTTATAAATAGAAATAGATACTGATATATTTATTATATGTAGATATCTATGTAACATATATATAAATATATATGGATCTAGGACTACTGAACGAAAGTTCAATAGTCCGAATCCACAATAACCAAACGCACTTTAATGGTAGCG
This sequence comes from Protopterus annectens, assembly GCF_019279795.1. Lineage (NCBI taxonomy): Eukaryota > Metazoa > Chordata > Ceratodontiformes > Protopteridae > Protopterus > Protopterus annectens. The sequence goes on along the minus strand of NC_056736.1, from coordinate 199,059,672 downwards.
CTTTCACCAAAAAAGTGCTTTTGTTAAAGTGTGTTTGAAAAAAAAATAACAAAAAACAATAAATCGTCTTATATGTAGGGGGGCAAGCCCCACTGCACCCCCCCATGTGGGGTCTGTGCCCCCCCACACCCTCCTACTTTTATATTATCACTCCGAGGTTGCACTACAGTGGGGAAAAGTGAATTCTCCCTTAACCGCACCGCAGTCCGACCAGCACAACCAGCATACATAACCAAAACTGCTTCTTCGGTGAACAGTACTTTCGGATATGTATGTTCGGTGTTTTCTGCTTCGGCAGAAAGTGCTGTTGGGGATCTGTACAGATCCCATACACACATATATATATATATAATATATATATATATATATATATATATATATATATATATATATATATATAAATGGTCACCCAGACAAACCATTCAATAAAAATTGCAAGAAAGACCTACCCAAGCTTTGTTTTTCACACAGATATACCTTAAGCCTCCTGAAATAGAGGCACATAGGATATATGCAAATGTCCCCTTAAGGACAATAATTGCTTCAGCTATAGGGCTTTTTACTTTTTAAGTTTTTATGGATACATTCAGGCCAATAAAACCAAACCCCACTAGCTGTGAACATCCATGCGTTGGCCTTCTTCTTGACCTTATCAGCACAGTTTAACTGGATTGTTTGGCTGTACTTTTGAAACACAGGGAGTTTGGACTTCCATCAAACTGAGCTATGTACATGGATGGAGTTGACTAAGTTAAGCTCTTTTGTCTTCAGTGGTGTAACAGTATGGGAATGTTGCATTCATTTACACTGATAAGAGATGGCACAGTGTGTATTCTTCAGGAACCTGGCAAACACTGGATTAAGAGATTTTGCCACTTTCTCTCCTCTTTTATAGTCTTAGAGTTAGGATATTTAAGGTACTGGGCACTGGGGGGTTGCCCACATGCAAAAATACTGTTTTCTTAGTTTTTTTTTCTTTAGTAGATCAAGCATGTTGTAACTTGTTTAATGCTTTGAGGTTTTCAATACTAAATTTTCCATCAAGTAAAAACTGATATTTCAATACAGATCCTATATAGATCCTATATATACACAACAGGGCTAGCCACTTAGTGGTGTGAATATTAGCCATAGGGGATGGTCACTGCTGACATGACACTGCAACCCAAAAAGAAAAAAAAAGAAAAGAATATACTATATATATATATATATATGAGTGTGTGTGTGTGTGTGTGTGTGTGTGTGTGTGTGTGTGTGTGTGTGTGTGTGTGTGTGTGTGTGTTCATCTCATAGAATAACCATCACAACATAACCAAATGTAGTTTTAATTTACTATAATAATAGAATTCATCCATGATACTTCAATAGTTCAGTGATTGCACTTGTAAGTCGAATAAAGGGTAAAGTGTTAATAAGCAACCACTCAGATATATATTTTTTTGATGAAAAAGTTTTGTCAAGGGAAGTCAGAAGAATTTGGGGAAAGGAAATGGAGAGTATCAGCAACTTAAAGTATCATACAGACAAATCATAAATGAGTGCATTGGCCTTGTTTCAGTTACCATGCAATATATGGCTCTCAACCTCTTCATAACTTCATAGGTTCATAGGTTATATACAGTAAAATAAAGGGTAAAATGATCACCCAGACAAATCATTCAGTAAAAACTGCAAGAAAAACCTACCCAAGCTAGATATTTCATAATGTGATACCTTAAACCTCCTGAAATAAAGGCCCATGGAATATATACAAATGACCCCTTAAGGACACTAATTGTTTCAACAAAATGGCTTCTGAATGCCCATGACTTTTTACTTTTTAAGTCCTTATGTATACATTCAAGCCAATAAAGCCAAACACATTAACCAAGGGCATGCATGTTTCATTCTTCTTCTTGACATCATTAGCACAGCATAAGTGGATTGGCTAGCCTCCACTAGGGCCCTTACAGGAATAGACATTCACCCCTAGCCATATGGGTCTAGATATCATGGGTGTCTACGTGGGGGGGGGGGCATGTTAGTAGGGATGTAACTAAAGATTTGTTATGGAGATGTTAGCCTAATTCTTTTCTTATTGACAACCTCTGTCCAAAGGACAAGGGGCCAGATTGAGGGTAAATTTTACTCCAGAATCAGAGACAATGGTAAAATAGTCAAGGTCTAAGGTCCTCTACCAGGGGCACTTTTAAATATTACTGATACTTACTTTGAAAGCAGGCAGATTAGGAGAATTTTAATTACTGTGCATTTCCTGAGATAAGATATGATTGCAGCTTTAATGACTATCATTATTTACTAACTGTAATCCACCAATACTTCTCACATACATAAAAGGATAAATAAGTAGGATCATAGGATCATAGGAGGTTACCAGGCTAATGGTCCTGGGGCCCTTACAAGCCTAGCCAAGAGTTTATTCCCAAAAAGAAGCCTCAGTCAGCACCTCTCTCCCATGTCAATGAGGGACACAGGTGGAGCCCCTGGGACAAATTTGTGGTTTCCCATCCACTCATCAAGGTTGCGCTTGAAGAGAGTCAGCAAGGTGCTCTGTTTGACATGTACAGGAAGTCTATTCCAGAGACGGGGCAGTTTCTGGGAGACAAACCTGTCTCTCCAGCAGGTTTTGTTGATGTTACATATTAGATTCAGGCCTTTTGAGTGGGTACTGCATGAGGAGTTAAGTAAGTAAACAACTGCATAAATAAATAATAGAACAAATACACACATAAATGAATAATTGAATGAATAAATCAATAAATGAAAATAAATAAATAAATGAATAAATAAATAAATAAAAGAAAATAGGGACACAGCTCAATATTTTCTTAAAATTCTGACACTCCTGAAAATAAGGGGCAGTTGAGAGGTATAGTGCAATCTAAATATTTTGTAACCTATAGAAAGTGAGTGGGCAAATTCATATTTTTAATGCATTAGACTTTTTCAGATCTGAAAAATGCCACTTATTTACCTTCTTCTGTTTTCCATTTTGTGTTACTGACTGTTATAATTTCTTTGCTTGCACATTAGCAGTGCTGTAGTATCCTGTAGACATAACAAAATAGCAATGAAGACCAAATGTCTTCTACCTGCTATGAGTAAAATAATGCCACAGTCCCTAACACATCAGCAAATGTATTTTTAAAAGATAAGCTTTCCAACAAATATTTGTTTCTTACTCTATATCCTGTTGTTATTGCAGTGTTAAATTCAGAACCCTTTACCTTTTAAACAATTCTGCATTGTCAATGAAACCTAACAAAATTGATGGTACAACATCAAAACTTGTTTGCTGAAAACAATTTACACTACTTTTTGGATTCCAGTAAAATCCCAAACATGGAGCACTAACTTTCAAACAGAAATTCCCAAGTAAATGTAATATGTTCAAAGGCACATTGTGATCACAGTCAAAGTAAATAAGTGGGGATAAGAAATCTGTCATTGCCTTTGCAATAGTTATATAACTTAGAAAGAGCTCATTCAGAAGATTATTGATACAGCTGACCTTTTTTTCTAAGTAAACTATGAAAAAGCCATATGATAAATAAGTAATAATGAAGCATCATACATCATCAAAAGTTCATTATCTTGAACGTTCTGCATTGGATCTATTCCATCATATCAAATTCAAAACTGCTGATTTCTAAACTGGCAATCAGCATTAGCGAATCACTGAAATATCAAACAGTCAAACTCTGATGCACCAATTTTACATTAACATTTAAGTGTTTTACAGAGGGAAGGAAGCTCCTATTGGGGCTTTTAACCCAACATGTGTTGACCATTTTAAATTCTCTGTGTGCACACTGTCATAGAAAAGAAGAAACACTTCCAATGAAGACAGACTTCAGAATTGTAATATATATAGTGTTTGTGGTGGCAGTGAAGACACCCACATTCATTTTGTGTGGTGGGGGATTGCTTCTCAGAAAATAAATTACTTGAACTGTGCAGTCTGGTGCTGATATGCTTTACCAATTCAAGAGTATCTGATTTAATAGGTAAAAGTATATCCACTATGGAATGCTTATTCTGCTTAAACTGAATATAAAATAACATTAGGAATATTCCTTCATTATCACATTCTACATATAGTCATAATTGTTGGCCAAATACAACAAAAAGTTTGACTAATATTAATAAAACACATAAAAGAGCATTTTGCATATTGCATATCATCTGAACTAATTAATATTGAAAAAAATAAGCACTTTGTGTGTTCAGTAAAAAAACAGAAAAGAAAAGAAAATGGAATGTAAAGTTGGTGCACACTAGTATGAGCAGATAGGGACAATAATTATGTAACATACAGAATATACAAAATAAAAAAAAATCTTAAACATGTCTCAGAAGCTACAAAAACATCAGTAAAAACACAAATGCATAGTAGATACAAAAAAAATGTCTATAGTATTCTGCTTAAACTGAATATAAAATAACATTAGGAATATTCTACTTAAGATATATGCAAATATATTGTAAAACTTATTATATTGTTAAAATAAATAAGTAAACAAATAAATAATTGAAATATTGAGGAAAACAGATAAATATATACATGCATATCTAATACATGGATGAGAGCTCTGTGAAAGAGTATAGGGCATACTAATAAACTAAAACAATAACAAGCTAATTTTCAGTCCATAAATATTAAACACAGGACACTCTATCAAAACCTCAGTTCATGTCATAAGAAGCTAAATTAATATTATGTAAGTGGAACAAGCAGAACAATAATGATATGGCTTTCATACTTCATAGATTTTCCTGAATTTTAGAGATCTGGCAGAAAATGAATGTGAAGACCACAGGATATTGTTGAATCACTGTGGGACATAAGCCACGTTTACATAAAGTCAGATCACAGAGGGCTTAAATTATATTTGAATACAAACACCTGTGACCCTAACAGATTTCAGTGTTTTGATTTAGTTAGCATAGAAAAAAGAATTTCTGAAATATTTTCAGAAAAAAATATGTCACAAGTTTCATTCCTTCATTATCACATTCTAGATATAGTCATAATTGTTGGCCAAATACAACAAAAAGTTTGACTAATATTAATAAAACACATAAAAGAGCATTTTGCATATTGCATATAATCTGAACTAATCAATACTGAAAAAAATAAGCACTTTGTGTGTTCAGTAAAAAAACAGAAAAGAAAAGAAAAGAAAATGGAATATAAAGTTGGTGCACACTACTATGAGCAGATAGGGACAATAATTATGTAACATACAGAATATACAAAATAAAAAAAAAATTCTTAAACAGGTCTCAGAAGCTAGATAAATATTAGTAATGACATAAACGCATAGAAGATACAAAAAAATCTATAGTATTTCATACAGGCAGGTACTGGACAGATGTGCTTTAAACACAGATAATTATTATCATATTCCATATCACAAATAAATAAATAAAAGTTAATCACACATAGCATGGTTAAGTGTATGTACGGATACATATCTATACTTATTCTGTTCTCTAATGTTGAACAGTGCAAATAACAACATTAAAAGTATCAAAGTCATTCCAGTCACACACAGTTCATCAAAACACAAGAAACAGCACTAACATGAGTAATGAAAGAGGGCAAGTTCCTGTCTCATTATATAAGAGTGATCAGCATGACTGACAATTCCAATACCAATGAAGGAGACGGTTGATACTATCTCTCTCACATGTTATGTATATACGTATAAAATATGTACATATACACACAAATGTATACATACATATACATACATACAGAAACACATATATATCTATATCTGTACATACGTATAATCTATATATGTATACATATATATATATATATATATATATATATAAATATATATATCAATATATATACATATATATATATATATATATGTCATGTCTGCATGCAATTGCCATTCTTTACCACAAAAAATTCACTTGTTTAAGATCAGAAACCTAATCACTTTTGAAAAATCATTTGGTATTTTCTCACTGAATGCACACGTGGAAGTTTCTGTGTTAGATAAATGAAACACACTTTTAAAGAAAATATAAATACTAATCTGAGCAACATGCTGTGTAAAAAAGATAAAAGTGTTTTTATAAACATTCATTCTGAAGCTGTACAGTCTTTTTAACATTTGTGAGGATACATTCTGTTTTGTATTATAAGGAATGCCAGATCTGTAAATTTTACTAATGAAAAAAAAAGATGGATTGTGTTAACTGGTGCATTACTCATACCAGAATTAAATAAACGTTACTAAAATAAAATGAAATAAAAATAGAGTAATACTGTGGATGGCATTAAATCTACATGATTTATTTTATTTATAAAATATTAAATTTGGTTAAATATGTTTAAAATCAATTTAATGTACTAACGTTGTCATTTTGAGGTCATTCAGGTCATGTGACGAAAATGGCAGGCAAATGTTGGATTTTCTTTAAGTGGAATATATATATATATATATATATATATATAGATAGATAGATAAATAAACAGATAGACGGATGTGTGTGTGTGTGTGTGTGTGTGTGTGTGTGTGTGTGTGCGCGCATGTGTATGTAGTACTACAGATTGAATACACCCAACATTGACATGCAAAATGTTGATGTAATACTGTTGATCGTGCTGACATCAAAATGTTATATTTAAAAAGTATAATAAAAAACATAATTTTTTGCAATAGGCAAGCCACTCCCACACCCCTGCTAATGACATATACACAAACTGTGAGATTGCATAAATACAGGGTAAGGGCACATTCCCCAAATGAGTGATATTGAACACTTGTCAACCAACTGCTTATTCAGTCATAAGCAGTCAGCTAAGCAGCTGACATCCAAACACACTTGAATATTTGCAAGGAATATATATGCTACTGATAATAGAACATTCCAACTGTCTAATAGAAAAAGAAAAAGCTGGCACAGCTAATTAAAAATCAGCTAATCGAACATGCCAGCTTTTTTTTTCTGTGTGAGATCACAGAGCAGTGGGGGTCGGGGAATTTACCTTTTCCCTACTGTAGGGAAATCTTGAAGTTGGTATATATAATTAACAGAGGGGTGGGGTTGGGGGTTATAGGGGGGCTTGCCTTCCTGCAAAAACAATGGTTTTCTTTTCTTTTTGTTTTTTTTTTTTTCATTTTTGATAGGCTGTTGATTGACAAGTTGTGTTTCATCAGTTACCTTTTGATATTGTGACTATTTGATATATGGATACATATATATATATATATATATATATATATATATATATATATATATATATATATACTAGCCTAACAATATACAATGATAAATAAGAAGTGTTGTGTTGAGTACATTTATTATGAACACAATGTATATATTTTATATATCAAGATGATTCTCACCATCAAGCCTTTATCACCATTGTATATGCATGAGCAACCATTTTAACAGTATAATCAGTCACTGTAACTCAATACTATTCAGTTTATTTGAAAAGAAAAGTGAAACTTTACACTGTGCAGGCTCAAAAAGCACACACTTAAACTGTCACCTGCACCTACTTAAAATCAACCCCCTACAAAGTTTAACAATATTAAAACAAAATATTAAACACAGCAATAAATCTAATAAAAAGTCTCAGCAACCACAGCCAAGCAAAAACAACTTTATCGGAAAAACAGACACAATTCTTAATATTGGCACTAAATAACATTAGACTACCTTAGAACAGTATCTATACTATAAAACTGAAAAGTATGCCTGTGAGATATTCTTAAAAAATAATAAAAAATAAATAAGTAAATAATTAAATAAATAATACAAACTACTTCACAGCTAGAACAGAAAATTACCCAGCAGACAACACACTTTTAGAAAGCTTCCTAACCTATGTAAGGCCCTATTTAATGGATGACTTACACTATTGATATGGCCTATTGAAACAATTGGAAAACGGTGATGCAAACTAAAAAGGAAATAAAGAAAAGTAAATAAATGGAATATATATGGCTATGCATTCGGTGATTTATAGAAAATGTCACACTCTAGGATTGCAGTAAGTGCTTTTTTTTCTCTTGTGAATTGTCTTTTTATAGGTAATTTACTAGGAATGTTCTCCAGGAGAACAAAGAGAAGCCTATCCTACATACCAACTATCTTACAGCACTATTTGGTTGTTATTTAATCAAACAGCAGGCAAATGGAGACTAAGGGAATCAGTACCCTTGACTAAAGAAAGCCACTCATTAACAGATCACAACCTTAAACTGCTGGAGTAAACCCCAGATCACAAAACAAGTCATCTAAACATTCAGTGTAAATACTTTATAACACACATACCAGGCCTGTGCTTAGTTCATATGTCTTTATTAGAACAAAGGGCCAAAACATAGGAATGTAATAACATTTTCATTGTCACCAAAGATTTGGCATATCTTCTTCCAGCATCATCAGATAAGAAATCTCTACCCCATTGATT
>NC_056736.1:198926223-199046223 GCF_019279795.1 Protopterus annectens | reverse complement strand
TCTTTGCTGCCTCCTGCTAATGTTCCCTTACCTCAACTTCTGTAAGCCAGGACAGGACTAATATAGCCAGAGAGCTACGGACTGACTAAAGTCTTAAATACAGACTTATAAAATGTGTAAAAGTCTCTGAACCACTAGTGTTTGTGCAGAAGGTAATCTCTAAGTTAATTCAAACAGATGAGATGGGATTTATTCCAGGTGGACATACACAGGACAATGACTGGCATGGTCATTTGGTAGTTTGTGTGGATAAATCAAATTCAGAGCAAAGGTTAACTATAATTAACTTCATCTGATGTCTAAGATATTACACCTATCTTGCAACAATAATGATTCAGTATTCTGGGTAGGTGCTAGGTCATAACAGGTACAGATTTCTATTGCACTTTCTAAAACAAGGGAGACACAATAAGCTATGGTAAAGAGGAAGACAGTAGGTAGTATACAGTTTCCTCAATTAGAATTATAAGTTCCCTATTGGAAGTGCAAAACCATAATGAGGATTCCAACTTCTCTCCCAAAAAATGTGACTTGGAAAACCATGCAGTCAATGTCATATCTCATTTTAATAGCTTTGAAGAATTTCTGGTGGAGGTTTTGCCCTATACAGTATGCGACTTATTTATACTAGTACTATTACACTAAAACACATTTTAAATAAAATAAATACTATTGTTATGATCACCATACAATAGAGTGAGGAAAATTCTGTGTGGAACTGCAACCGCAGGGTTAATGTATGTTTCATATAATTTCTCAAGACTTGCTGTTGTAGCCTCCTTTTTCCAAGGATCACATTTATGTTCCCCAGAATGCCGATAAGCATGTATAATTATACTTACAAACAGTGCACTTACATAAATTTGCACATTGACACTTTCTAGTTCTAAGTGTGTCTAAGGCTTTTTAAATGGAGAGCAATGCCAGTGTCCATGGCTGAAATTCAGTAAGAATTAAATGGTTATTTTCTGAAACACCAAGCTACTGCTGAAGACACAGGAAAGATGACACGAGATCTTGGAAATTATGATCACTACCTTTTTAAAACTGGTAGATTTAGGATGAAGATTTCAATAGCATACTAGGTTATCTACAGGAAGGAATTAATATTTCTATAAAAACAAACTTTTGATATATTATTCCCCCTAATGAAGTACTGTGATAACAGTGCTCAGTGCTTTGGAGTATATTAGCTGTTTTAAGTAAACTTGTTAACAAAAGGTGAAAAAAATAATCTCTCCTGATTTATGTCATTAGAAAGCCTTGTTTACTGGAGGTGATGTTCAGGATGGAGACAAATATCCAAAACCTTACAGGAGATAGGAATACAAGTATTTCTGAAATGATTAAGATAGGGTTATAACTGTATAGTTAGATACCTTATAACCGCACCTAGGTGTGTTGCTACACTATAATGATGGACTCTAACAAGCATTTATGTGGTCATTAGGAGATTCTAGACAGACAGCCTATACGAACGGTAAGACCTGATTCTTCACGTACCAATACTTGAAAAATAAACAAAAATTCAGGAAAAACAACATGGATTTTGCAATATGATTAAATGAATTGGCAGAAGTGCTTCACTCACTGTACCCAGCTAATACAATAACCTTCACTCCCATATCCCCGCTACTATGATCTATTACTTCTGTATAATGGGAGATACTGTGGGGACCACACTCTCCTACTTTGTAAAAGCAGCCAGCATTCACAGATGTAGTTCAACTATTCATAGTTATGAGTCCTGGGATTTTAACAGACATCAGTTTGATGTAATTAGAATGGATTTAAGCTTGTGGCTGAATGAGTCTGAATAAGGAAATGGACAGTGAACAGTACACTTTTGTATTAGATAACTATATGCATTTATTAATGGGTTAAATGTATTATAGTGCTAGCTGATGATTTAATACTATTACCTTATCATCCTGAAATTACCTGAAGCAATACTGCATTTTATAATACATTCTCCCTCTTCAGGATTTTATTCCCTACTTCACTCTTCTTGGAATTACTTTAACATGTACATGCCAAATACAATGTAATGGAGTGTGTTAAGATCACTATGAAATGCTAAGAAAATGTTTGCAGTAGACAGGGAAATAGAATGCCTTGAACAGAGGTTGATCCTTAATTCACCTAAGTTACCCTACCCAAAGTAACTGTCCATTATATACACTGCTCAGTGCAGCATTACTTTTTCTTGCTGCTGTATCACAGCAACATGTGAAAAACTTCTGTGTGACCACAGCCAAGATAGGATTAGTTAATCTACATAATAAAAATGTGCATGGTAGCAAACCACATTTATAAGAATGGCCAGACATAGCTGAGCTACTGACCATCTTTGATTACTGCCCATGTCTCCCACTCTGAAGCCTGGATCAGATTTGCCTGATATGATCCTCATATCCCAGAGTTATGCTTTCTATTGTCCCAAGTGCAACTGACTTCTAGGCATTCCACATACAACGTCTTTATTAATTATTTCACTATTTCTTTGCAGTGATATGATGGCTGTTTCACTCCTATAATTTACCTAAGATGCTACTGGTAGACTCACACTGGTCAGTAACAATCAGGTATATTGTCATATTCTGAACATACTTGGATTATTAGGTTACTCTTTTATTAACACCATTATTCAATTCCCTTCAGATTCAGACATGTATAGTAACTGAACTGATTGATTGCATTCTCATTGTCAGTTTGATAGCTCATTGTGAAGCAAGACTTTAAAACATCCATGTTATCCAAGCTGTATCCAACCACTAGTGTATATGCTTCTGCACACATTTGTAGCATATGAAGAATGCATATTCTGACTGAATATTCCTTTAGTCCAGCTAAATCCAACTCTGCTTAGTTCAGTTTAATTAATACTCTATTTGCCCTCCATTTTCCCCAATATATCTGTTATTTTTTTTACTGTCATGGGTCATATGATTAGCACATACTTTCTTATATCTTTGCAAATGCTGATTTAACTTACTTAACTACCTCCTTCTGTTGTATATTAATGACAATCCCTTGCCCTGTTTTTCCTTTTATCTCAGCTATTATATTTATATTTTAGACTACTTATTGGAAAGTCGTGGTTCTTATCAGTTCTTTGATTTACATATTTTCCTTACAGACTGACTTTTATTTCATAGCAACACTACTGATATAACCCCTTGTCCTTTCACGTCATTGCCCAGTTGGCACTACCCAGTTAACAAATGAAATAAATAAAAAATAAATAAATATATTTTCCGTTTAATGGTAATTGTTTTCTATGTGTGGCATTCTTTCACCTACAAATTTCTTCTCCCACAATACAGTAATAACACTTATTGACTTGGTGATGTTTGTAACGTTTCTACTCCATACACTTCAGTAGCAAGTGTTTCCCAAAATGTTACTATGTTTAGACCACAAGACTCTTGTATACCTCCTCATCAGCAAAAAACAGATCTAGGAATCTCTCTTCCCTTATCAGTGAGATTGAGATCCATAAATTCATACATGCTAGATTAATATGGATCACTGATATTAAACTATGCACTTTCTAGTAAATTTAATGAAGGTTAATTGGAAAAAATTATATTGGTTCAGTCTCAGAATGGTGGTGTCAGGCAATATGACAACAGTATTACATAATGGATCATTTTGTAAGGATAATGCAGGCAAGTGTAAGCATAGGTCACCTACAATATTTTTGGTTATGACCTTTACTTCTAATGCATTCCCAAAGTACCTCAAGTCAAGACAACTAGTGGAAGCTGTAAGTTAAATAGATTTAAAATTGTATTATTATGCATTAGTAGTGAAAGTGTATCAGTGCATCTGGTGGTATGACTTCTTTGTATACATGAGCTTGTTCTGATCGCATTATGCTATGGATACGCAATGCATAATGACTTAGTTTATGTGCTCAACAATCATTTGATGATAATTTATTTTACAAAAACAACTACATTTTTCTAGCAAGAACTGTGGTGTGGTGTTTTACTAACTGCAATATGCCATTTAATGGTTTAGTAATCCCTAAAATATTGGGCATACTCGTCCACTGAAAAAATAGCAATTACACTTTTTATTTGGTGGGAAGACTAATGCAAGGGGAAAGTTCCACTTTTCTCAGCTATCTTTTGAGTAAATATTACCTGATAACCATAAGCAGGAGGCCAACTTTTGGACAATGCCCTCATACAGACTGTAGCATTCAGAAAATAAAAAGCTCATTGTTTCAGTAGTGTGTGCTGGGATCCTACCATTCGGTGATAACCTACAGCACGTTTTTACTGAATAGTAAGCATTCCACAAACTACTGAAAATATATTTCACAAGTGCTTTTACAGGAGCAATCAATAATATTAAACAAAGGTGCATAGTTTTCTGCTTAAGCATACTAGTAAACAAATATACTCTATTATCAATCTTAAATCCATAAAATCTCTTTACTCAGGAACATGTGCCATAAACCTCAACCATAAGTAAGAACTGCATTTCTGCAATCATACTAATTCTGCCTGTTTCATATTGCTTCACTTTATAAGGTCAACCAAGGTTTTATAGCACTCAGAAAAATTCATACACTGAGATAGTAAGCAATATTATCCATTTGTGCTAAAATATTTCTGCACATCCTAAATATTTTACTGTACATGTAAACTGTTTCCAGTAGTTATATATATGTATATATATATATATATATATTTAGGAAGTTATTTGGTATAATATAAAATATATAAAGCATGGGGAAACTACCAAGCCTTGAACTATTTTTGCAAATTAAATTTATAATTAAAGTATTGCCACCGACAAATGATGACACAGACACCAATGAATATAAAAAGTCAGTCCTATCAGGAAGCACAATGTAGAAGATGGCAATAAACAGCTACTGTGTGTAACTTGACCAATGGTCATAGCGCATCATTGTCAAACAAATAAACTCAATATACTACTCATAAACGTAACTCTTATGTAAAGCATTACTTTCCACAAGATTTGTGTTTACTTAGTTTCACAAGCTGTTGTTAGCTATGTGTCTTAAGTATGTCTTTGCACTTACAAAAACATGTCTGCACACTGCTTAGCTAACCACATTAGACACATTTAGACACAGTCTGACAAACTAAGTAGGGACGTAAAAAATCCAGATTGCATTAGTAGTCACCAGCATAAGAGCTATACATTTATGAAACCATCAACTCTCTGTTACAAAAAAAATATGCCTGTATGACATTTAGCACAGAGACAAATAACTTACTCTGTATTCAAAATAGTTAGTTTTACATTTCCTTGGAAATAATAGAAGCAGGTTTGCAACTAGGCAGGATATGTGGGACAAAACAAATTCCGCAGTTCTTGGTTCCATCAGTTTAGGGGAGCGGGGTTCAAAATCAGTAACTTGCATTAAAAGAGCCCTCAAAAATATTGAAACTTGCATTGGAATGTGTAAAATTGGAATCAATGAAATCAGGACATTTGTCCAAAAGTTTAATTTCCAAAAAAGGATTAACTCTAACATTTAATATTATTACATCCAATGTTATCAGTGTGAAAAAAGGCAAAAAGGCAAATGCTTTTTTTTTTTTGGCATAAAGGCCAAGTACCTTTGGCAAATTTGAAAAGAAAAACATATATTTGATTTGAAATGCAGTGCTTGAATAAATATAATGTAACTATTCTGACAGAAGTAACAACCCTCAATGCTATATACATTGCTTCTGGAAATGTATAGTACATCCAAGAGCTTAACCTCTTAACATAAATGCAGAAATCTACATAATAATTGAAGAAGCACAACTTTTCACTTTCTGTTCAGAAAATATTAAGTTTAAACAACCACTGAGAATGTTCATTGAAACAACATGTCATGCACTCTTTAAATAATGAATCTCCTTTGCTGTAGGCAGAGAAGTACTGTGAAATCTGCCATTATTCCCAATCTACCCTTACATGACTTACATTGTCATTGATAGCTTCTTGTCCATGTGATTAGCAGAACTTTAAAATACCATTATTTGTCGTTACTATCTTTTAGGCCTACTGGACCCTTCCACCAAGAAAGATAAATGCTATTAGCAGATCACAATTTACCAGAGATCTGCATCCATCTGATTTCTGTCTGTCATCAAATTAGACAGTATTATAGCTATCATCATTCAGGATTTTGCAGTGACTATTCCCAACAAGTGTCCCTACTATAAAATTTTAGTTTATACAATCCATTGGAAGTAAAACAGCACAAAGCAATGCAAAAACACAGAAGGATGAAAAAAGTAACTTTAAGTGAGTTTTGCAGGGGGGCAGCCCCCCCACCCCAAATATATATATATATATATATATATATATATATATATATATATATATATATATATACACATATGGGTCTAATTCAGAATGTCGACCGTTCTGAATGCCGACTTTCATATGGCCAACATCATATGATCGACATTCCGGAAGACCAACATCCTGAAATAGCATCATTTGCCTACCTGTAAACACAGTAAAACTGTACCCCCTACACCCCCTGCTACTTACATATTCTTACTCTGAGATCGCACTACAGTGCAAGAAAGGGGAATCTCCCAGTCCTGCACTGTAGTGGGATCTCCGCTACCATTTGTCTGCCTTTCAATTTTCGCTCATATGGTGTCGGCCATATGAGTTTCGAACATTTAAAAGTTCAAACAAACGAAGAGCTCCCATATATACATACATATATATATATATATATATATATATATATATATATACACACACCAACTCCAGTCTCATCAATTTGAAGAAAGGAGACTTCCCTCAAATGAAGTGAGTCACTGCTGGTTCACACTCAGAAATCACACAGCCATGATTTCCTATGGCAAACAGTGATTACGGCTATGTTACTCAGTGGTCAGAAATGACACAGCCATGATTTCCTATGGCAAACAGTGATTACGGCTATGTTACTCAGTGGTCAGAAATGACACAGCCATGATTTCCTATGGCAAACAGTGATTACGGCTATGTTACTCAGTAGTCAGAAATCACACAGCCGCGATTTCCTATGGCAAACAGTGATTATGGCTATGTTACTCGGTGGTGTGACACAGCAACAATTTCCTATGGCAAACAGTGATTACGGCTATGTTACTCAGTAGTCAGACATCACACAGCCACGATTTCCTATGGCAAACAGTGATTACGGCTATGTTACTCATTGAACAGAAATCACACAGCCACGATTTCCTATGGCAAACAGTGATTAAGGCTGTGTTACTCAGTGTTTTTTTTTAAGGCTGCTGTTGCTTGAGGACCTTCACCTCAGCCACCTGTGGAGAAGCTTCCTTAACTCCAATTTTTCTTCATTTCAATAGATGACTCAATAATGCATTTTAGTTAAATTCCATTTCTTATATAAAATGAAGCAATTTAATTGGTCTTTTGTGGAACCTTTCTAATCACAATCCTCATTGTCTACTAATATTATTCCCTATCACAGCATACTCAGTTTCAGTCATTACTGGAATAGATTGGTCTCTATCTGGCTGTAGTTTATGAGCATGCACTGTAAGAATGTCATTGCTAAAATTGATAACATCAGCAAATGTCTTTGCTTCAACATATGTCATTTTTTTGCAGGAGGGGGTTACAGAAAAAAACACTATGCCTTGGTGTGTATTTTGAGTGTTTTCCTTTGTGTATATGCTGCTTATATGTGCAAAAGCGTATGCACATATACATTTGTGCACATGTTTGGGGGCATCTGATAAACAATGTTAAGCCAAACACTCAGAAAGCAAATTTTTGTGTTTTGTTTTAATACAAGTAATGAGTTTCTGTACGTATGATTATTGGAACTGAAACAGTTAAGGCAGATAATTAGGAACTTGTAAACAATTTGTGAACCTTCAGCCTTAGGTTGGCACTTTGTTTAAAATTATGACTTGTATTTATGTTATTTGTTAGAAAACACTTGTGTCTCTTCAAAAAGTATCTTGTGGCACCCAAATTATTCAGTGTGGCTTTCCTTGATGACTTTCTTTTTGTAATGATTGTTTTTGTAACATGAGTCTTGGGATTCAGAAAGGCATACCATGATGTGTAATTCTAAACTCAGAAGACTGCTGTGCTGCTACATTTTCCACAGACAGTGGTCTCACTGGAGAAGCTATATGCTAATGCAAAAGTCTGGAGGGTGGAACTAATTGTAATTAGTCATTTTCTCTCCCATAGAAATGATGGAAGTTCTGGATTAAGTTGAAAGAGCAATTCATAGAATTGCTCTGCTGAGTTAATTTTACTTTTATCTTTTTTCTGCAGAAGGAAAATGTAGATGTTGTCTTTTGATGGCACTCCACCATTCAATCCTACAAAGAGTAGTCAAGGTATAAGTGTAGCAGACCTATGGATTTGTTGGTGTATGTGTGCCTCCAATGTGTATATGTGTGTAGATGTGTGTGTGTGTGCATGTGTTTCAGGGAATTAATGCCGCTGAATGGATTTGTGTGTGTGTGTGTGTGTGTGTGTGTGTGTGTGTGTGTGTGTGTGTGTGTGTGTGTGGGCGTGTGTTTTGGAGCATGTGTGCCAGTCTGTGGGTTAGTGTTCAATGAGTGTCAGTGAGGGTCTGGGGGATTGTTTGTGAAATCGTGTGTGTGTGTGTGTGTGTGTGTGTGTGTGTGTGTGTGTGTGTGTGTGTGTGTGTGTGTGTGTGTGAGCATATTTGCCTGTGTGTATGTGTGTGTTTTGGAGCATGTGTGCCAGTCTGTGGGTTAGTGTTCAGTGAGTGTCAGTGAGGGTCTGGGGGATTGTTTGTGGATGCTTGTATGTGTGTGTGTGTGTGTGTGTGTGTGTGTGTGTGTACGCGTGTGCGTGCATGTCTAGGAGGCTGTACTAGTAGGAGGAGCCTTATGATGCCAGGTTTAAGAAAGCAGGGAATTCAGACACATGGTAACAAGCCAATACTGAGTTTCTCTGCATAGCTTTATCATGCCTCCAAATCAGAACTTTGCTCTGTTAAACTAATTAACCAACCAACTCTGGCAAATTAACACAGGTGGAGTGAATCTGTTTAAATCCTGACCTTGATTTTCATTTACCATACTATATTAAATCTGTATTCAAACACTTAATTTTACAGAAAAAATATATGATGTGGAGATGTCAAATAAAATATCTGTGATCCCAGATGTTTATTTTATATATATTTCTAGACAGATTAAATGAGAAGCAGTCAGTCTGACATATTACATTATTGTGGAAATTCTTGTCTGTTTATCTTTTCAGCTTTTCCCGGTTAGGGGTCACCACAGTGGAACTCCGGTCCACTAATGATTGGCAGTCGATTTTTATGGTGCCGAGTTGCCAGCCCGACGTCCAACCTTCAGCAAAGGCACACCCAGTCACGCATGTCTTTCAGAGGCCACTCGAATGCAGGGAGAACATGCAAACTCCACAGAGAAGGCACTCCAGCTGAGAATCGAACAGGAGAACCTCCTATTGTGAGGCAACAATGCTACCACTGTACCACCACAGCTATCATATATCAAAAATTAAACTCAATAAGATAACATGCTTTTTGGCAGTGCCCTTGCACAGATTCATTTTCAGGTCAGTCTTGGAATGCACTGGAAACTGAATGCAGTGCATTAACACAACTAAAAGGCCTTTCTGTGTCTGCCTTAATTGTGTGGGTTGGGGGATGGGGAGATACTTCTATAAAGTGAGACCTACAAAAATCCAAAACATGATCTTCATTCTCAATACTACTATTGTATTGTAGTGAGGTGGGATTATTTAGGAAAGCATGGTGTATTAGAATTTCCATAAATAACAATTTATTTTTACCATTGATGTACTGAAGATCTGTAGAAGGCTGGGTGTTATTTGAAAAACAAAATGCGTCCCCCTGGTGAATATTGCAGACAATCGTACATAGCTCATATACAGGTGCATTTCTTCTATAGATAACTAAAAAGTTATTTTTTTTTAGTTTATGCCAGAGAGTCATTCACCAATATAAAACTTGCAGATACCTCTCTATTAGCAGTATTAAGCTGGTGTGCTTTTTTCCCAAAGTAAGTATTAGTAATGCTTTATTGTTCTGCACATGAACTATAAGAAATCTATTAGTTTCCACAGTAATAGAGGTATTTTATGTATCTTTAAATGCACGTGTGCCACATTTCTATAACTATTTCTATATCATGCATAGCATGTATTATATATTGAAGTTACATAATATCTACATCTATTTTATTATAGCTTATCTTCTTAGTCTCGCAAGTTGTCAGTTATTTAATAAATTTTATGTATATATATATATATATATATATATATATATATATATATATATATATATATATATATATATATGTATAGATCTAGGACTATTGAACGAAAGTTCAATAGTCCAAATCCACATTCACCGAATACACTTTAACGAAAGCGCTTTTGTTAAAGTGTGTAAAAAAAAATACATTACATTTATGTTTTAGCAGGGGGGCAATCCCCCCTGCACCCCCCCTGCTTTAATATTCTCACTCCGAGGTCGCACTGTGGTGGGGAAAAGGGAATTCTCCCTTATCCTCACTGTAGTGTGATCTCCGCAACAGGCATACGTACACGAAAGTGCTTCTTTGGTGAAAAGCACTTTCACGCAAGTATGCCAGGCCAAATCTGTTTCGGTAATGTTGCCATTCGGGGATTCGTACGGATCACACACACACACACACACACACACACACACACACACACACACACACAGACACATATATATATATATATATATATATATATATATATATGGTTCCCTATTAGAATCCCGAAACACTATAAGCCTGAAAGTCAAAATCCTGAAAACTAATGACTGAAAATGCAAAATCTCGAAAATGCAAAATCCTGAAAGTCAAAATCCTGAAAACACAAAGAATGCAAATATGTCACTATAAAGACACTAATATCTACCAACTGACCCTGACCCTAACCCTAAGGTCCGTCACTATCGCACACTCACCTGACCCGCGCCCTAACCCTAACTCACTTAAACCGCCCCTAACCCCAATATTTGTCACTATTGCATACATGCCTAACTTGCGCCCTAACCCTAACTCACTTATACCGCCCCTAACCCTAACATAAAACCAACCTCACACTCACCTGGACCCAACGCATGACCTAACACCACAGGGCTAACAATAGCAAAGCCACAATGACGTCAGTATGTCCATTTTGTGTTTTCAGGATTTTGACTTTCAGGATTTTGCATTTTCGAGATTTTGCATTTTCAGTCATTAGTTTTCAGGATTTTGACTTTCAGGCTTATAGTGTTTCAGGATTCTAATAGGGAACCATATATATATATATATATATATATATATATATATATATATATATATATATATATATATAGACAGATACAAATAAATAGATATAGATATAAATATAATACATAGAAATGGGTGAGTATATGTATGTGTATATAAATATGTGTGTGTGCTATCTATATATATATATATATATATATATATTTATGGATCCCCTTGAAAGGATCAAAATTTCAGAACATCGAACATCTGCCCACTGAAGACCAGAGGAATGAAGTTTTGAAATATCGAACCTTGTGAATGGAGATCGCCATACAGTGCGAATGGAAACTTTACCATTCTCTTCACTGTAGTGTGATCTCAGAGTTGGTATATTTAAGTAGCAGGAGATGTGGGGAGGGCAGGGGGGCTTGCTTCCCAAGCAAAAACATGAAATAAGTTTTCACATTTTAGATTTTTTTTATAGGTCCAATATTTCAGAACTTCGATCCTCTGGTTTCGATGATCAGACATTCAATGTTCTGAAATTTCGATCCTATGAAGTAGACACATATGTATACATATATATAGCATTTATATGCATATATATATATATATATATATATATATATATATATATATATGTCTACACACACACACACATACACGTATACATTTTGCAAATACACGTGCACATAGACACATGCACGGACACATACATACATATATCCAGTTTTATGTAGCCCCAAGCTATCAAAGTATAGTGAAAGCACAGTAAGAAATTGATACAGATCTCTGGGTATTGTTCCTTCTGCAATGTGATAGCACCAAATCCAAAAAAGTAGAAATTAAAAAGACAAAGAGAATACATAAGATTATTCAGGTTTTACTGAATAATAAGAATGTTCTAGGCTGTCCCCTAAGTGGTGGCTTCAGACAAAGTGTAGTGAAGACAAAGGAAGTACAACGCCTTTTGTTTCCTGCCAGCCCAGTATCAGTATTGAGCACTGCTCTATGGTTCTGACTTTGACACAGCTGCAGAATGCTCTTCTGCTGGCTAATTATGATGCATATGACTGTCCCTGTGAACATACTCTACTCTCACTGCTGTTGTTGTAACTGTTACACATGCTGTCTGGCAAGCATTAGCAATGGTGGGACAGAAAGATAATATCCATCATATTACCAGATCAAAAACGCAAAGCACCTTACGAGACTTATGGTGAAGTCATCAATGCATAGCTTATTGACACTTCCAGAAGCAAAGGCACAATGTGATGTCTTCATTTCTTAGGAGTACCTGCCCAGTTCAACAAGTAAGCTATGCTATAATTTAGGGTGCTACTTTGTAAAATGGTGAATGCTACAAGTAGCACAACTAAATAATGCACATACAGTGCTTGTTGCTGCCAATAACAGATTTTAACTTGGCTGTCACTAACAAAAACACTGGCATTAAAAGAAAATGTCAAGAAATTGTACTTTTCAGGAATGTTAAATCTATCTATTAACTGCCCGGTGGTAACAGTAAATGAATACTATGATATAGTACTAAATATAAATAATAATATCATAATGACGAGAAACTGAATCTACTATGTTTTAATAGTGAGTAAAAAATGTAACAAAAAACTATTTCTGTGAGTCATTTCCATGTCTCTAATTGTGTGCGGTATTTAATGCATCAGTGAGATGCATTTATACGATCACAGCTCCTTTATAGAAAAAAATGCTCCTGAAATTATGCACATACACTAGTATCATAGAGAATGAAACTGGGGAAATAACGACTGCAGTTCCATGAAATAAAACATCTTATGTGAAATACTTCTTTCCATGGTAATGGCATTATTTAAAATGTAGGTGACTTGACTTTAAACAATGTCACAGTTATGAAGGAGAATTAATTATTAATATGTATAACAAAAGTAAAATAAAATATGTCTCTGGAATCAGTGCTAATGGTTCTCATGGCCAAAGATACATAAAATAATATATAAATTACTAAAATGGTTATTAAAAATACAGGAAACTTTTAAAATATATAAAATGTAGTATATTTACATGTTATGATATGCGACTCCTAAAAGTAATATAACAGCAAACAAAATATGTAAATCATACATAAAATTATTATATGTTCTACTAATTCTGAGCTGTATGCAACAGTTGTACATTGCACACAGAACAATCAATGCACAAGTCTGGAATAAATCCAAAGCAGACATGCAAGCTATTTGTTTAGATTGTACTGCCCAGACTTAGAAGACATCATTCCTTAAAGCAGTTTGAATGGTGCATAATATGCCTGAACAAAGAATGCATGTACTTATTCACTTTTATTCTGTCTTTTTTTAAGTTGTCACCCACGCCTCATAAAGCTGCATGTCACAAAAGAATAAACTTACCTTGATTCTTTTTTCACAACTAATCCAGATGTGAGAGGTCAACAAATATTACAAGGGGCCACATTCTTAATTATATTGCTTGCATATACAACTCTTTTATCTGGCTAATAATGTAATGTTTTATTTTGTACTGTAATCTGCTTAACATTTTGTTGTTCAGAACAGCAGTCTGTAACAAATAAGTAAATAGGCATTTCATAATGCCATTGCACGTGTAATTCTGAGATATTGTGATTTTCAAAACAATACTCTGATCTAAAAAGTAATGCTAAGCTTACAAAGTAGCAATTTTTGTTTGTCCTTTGTCTTCCTGAGCAAAATACTTGTTTGCATATCTGGGTCTATATATGTATGTGTGTGCATCTGAGTCAGTGTTTAACTTACAATCTCTGTTTACTTCAGGACTGAATATGAATGCATCTATATGCAACAGAAATTATTCAGAAACTATTCAAGAGTTGTTTATTTGAAAATTATTAAAAATACATGTGCTGGAATATGTGACACACCAGTAGCCAGACCATTATACATCGCTTAACGGTAGTAATGAATACTTCATTAGGTTTTAAAATAAGCAGGGCCTTTAAATTGTATAAATATGCGTCATACTGTCCTTTTTTAACATTTCTGTAATACCTATATAAGCATGGATCTGTGCAAATGTAATCCATGTTTCCTCCTCTAAGTGAAGAAAATGGTTACCATGGTAGTTAAATAATCTTATCAAGTAAACAAAAATAAATTGTGACAATATCACTTTGTCATTATTGTACATTTAAGCTGATTACATCAGCTGTCCCCCTCGGGAGATTTAGCTAAGCTACACATCAACCAGTTGCATGACTTACTCAGTGCAAGTGTATCTTGCTATCACTTCATTTTTATTTTTATTGTTGTCAGCGATTGTCTTTAGTATCTTGATCTTCTTTACTTTATTACTGACAAAATATCTGGCTGATCAGTTTTGGAAGATAATGCTCTATAGATAGTGCAACACATTTAAAAAATTACACAAAAGGGAAAAACAATAAAATAAACAAGGGGCATTGTTTTATATTAAAAAAAATAAGCTACAATAAAACAATTCACTGTTAAACAAGGAAGGACTATTCTGATTTGTCTTCCATTGCACTCCCATGATGTGCCCTTATCAGAGATACATTTTATGACCCTAAGGCCGCTGCTATTTTAAAAAGTGCAGAAAGCATACACAAACACCTTCAGAACAGAATAACTTGCAGTTAACTTAGGTGTAAGCTTAATGTCTTTTAAGAGCCACTTTGGCTGAGGAAGGTTAATGTTCCAGTACAGTAATACAAACTGTGCATATTCTCAAAAAATATCATATCTCTGTATGTGAATACAGACATGTATCCACACACGCACACATAAATATATACATACATGCATGCATACATACACATATACATGCAGCATGTGCAGTCACCGTATACATGTATGCATATACATCTATGTATAGTTTTACAGTTCTGCCTGAATATCTTTATAGAAAGCTGTACTGAAACTTCAAATTGCCGTCATTCAAATAACAAACGTTTTGCCCTGTTAACAATTTAGATAAAAATAATAATAGTAATCTAAACCCTTTGCCCGAGAGCATTCCTCCAAGTTGAAAATCGTGCCAAGGCACTTCACCCTAACATGGAACTTAAAAGGAAAACAATCAGCCAAAGAAAATCATCAGATTTGTCCCTGTATATAAATACTTATGATTTTTAAGTCAGAACTGGCTGAATGTCGTCTGTTTTTCAAGAACTTCGAGGTAGTCTGGCTCAACATTAAGTTTTGCTTTAAGTTCCAGATATTCACTCCTAGAAGGTTCGACATAAGCAGTACTTGGTGTGCTATAGAGCATCGTTTCTCGTATTCTTTCAGGGTGTAAATACTGGCGTCTTATATCATAGTTTGGTGCACAGCTGTAGGTAGCTTGACTACCATACTTAAAGTCTACATTGCTGCTAGGTGATGGGTGTTTCTCAGGTTCTAGAACCCCTCTATAGAAATGTTCACTATCTTGTCTTGGGGGGATGTCCTCTCGGGGTTCTATGGTGCTTACGCTGTAGGATGTACTTCGTGGATGGGGTTCTCGCTCTTCCTTTAAGTGATTACTGTATGTTACCTTCAGTTCGTGAAGATCTTTATAATCGTCCACTGAATTACCCTCTCTGGATCTATAAATTGGATTTTTGCACATGTGGCCTAATGGGTGGGGTATATACTCATATACGTGGCCTGCAGGTGTCCTTACCTTGGGTGCAGTTCTGTTAGTGTACACACTGTACTGAAGGTTAAAAGAACCCACGTCTGAATTATTTGTGCTGGCCCGATCACTCTGGGGTTTTTTGCGCCTTTTCATCACCAGAACAAAAAGGCCTGCAGCAACAAACACAGACATTATGAACACCAAAAGGAGACTCAGAATGAGTACAGAAAGTGGAACAGAACTGGTCTCTGTGTTGGATTTAATGGATGTAGTGAGAACCGTTGTTGCCTCTGAAATGTGTGCAGCAGAAGGGGTTGGGGTAGAGACAATGATGTCAGAGTAATCTGGACAGAGAAGCTCTGAACTGATTGATCTCATATCCATTTCTGCAAATTTTTTAGGGGATTCACAGATCACATCGTCCACCACCACCCCTGTATTAAGTTGTTCAAGCCATAACTTCATGCCCATTACATCGCAAGTACAATCCCACGGGTTTTCATGTAAATCTATCTGCACCAAAGATTTAAGCTGGTCCAGAACTCCACTTACTGGCAAGTGGCTGAAACGATTGCTTCTAAGACTCAGCCGGGATAAATTTAATCCTGAAAATATACCACTGGGGAAAAGACGCAGCAGGTTGTTATTGAGGAACAACAGTTGAAGGTTTGGTACATGATCAAATGTTCCCGACTCTATTTCTTTAATGGCATTGTACTGCAGGAATAAATACTGAAGGCTATGCAAACCATAAAATAGCTCTGGCGTTAGTTTTTCAATAAAATTACCATTTAAGTAAAGTCGTCTCAAGTGAGACAGATCGCCAAAAGCTCTGTCCTGGATGACTGTTATCCGATTGTTCCCCAAATGGAGTAAATCCAATCCAGTGGATTCGTTGAAATCTGATCTCAAAACTACTGTGATGTAATTTTCTGTAAGATACATCTTCTTGGGATTGTAGGGTTTGGGATACAAAGCAGCAATACTTTCTATTTTCCTTTCCTGACAGTTGACATTCAGTCCCAGATCAGAAATTTGAAGGTTACATGTACAAGCGGTGGGGCACTCTAAAGGCACTGGGGATTTGGTTTGATAGGAAATACTTGGTCCATAGTTGTACCCATCTTTGGAAGGGAGTCGGGGGGTTGGTCGAATTCTGGGTTTGTTGGGCTGGCGTGTTCCCTTCGGTGGCCTTGAAGATGATTTGTAAACAGCAGAAGATGATGTGGCAGCGGAGTTTACTGAAGCCGGGGTTGTGTGAAAAAATGCAGTTGTACTCAATGGGGCTTGTGGCCTCATTTCGTAATCTGAAATTACCTTCCTCGGACAGAGTTCCAGCTTTGATACCTCATCGAGATCCCTGCCGTGCAACCGGAAAGGAGTTTCACAAATGACCTCGCCAATCAGTGCTGAATAAGAGATACTTTCCAACCAAGCTTTTAGAGCTATGATATCACACGAACAGTTCCAAGGATTTTCCTCTAGCTGCAGTTCAACAACTTTGTCCATATGCTCCAAAAGGCCTAAGTAGGGCAGCATCTTCAGCCTGTTCCCCCTCAGGTCCAGATGTGTAAGTGGCACAAAACGAAAAATATTAATAGGTAAATTTGAAAAGAGGTTGTCATTCAAAATTAAAACTTGAAGCTGTTGTAATCTGCTAAAAGTGTTTGGTTCGATGTTGCTAATATAGTTATAATCAACCTGCAAATATTCTAAACTTGCCAGACCCCAAAAGGTATCGTCTCTTAACACTTCCAGTTTATTATTATTAAGATGCAGCCTTCTCAGACCCTGCAGTCCATTAAAGGCTCCAGACTCAATGTCCTGTATTTCATTGCTTCCAAGATGCAGGATTGCTAGTCCAGTGTAATTTATTAACTGGTTTGCATACAGTCTGTTCAAAAGATTCCCAGATAAAAGAAGATAGTACTTGTCAAAACGTGGCACACTGATTTCAGAAAAGCTGATAATCCCTCTGTTTTCACAATTCACAGTTAATACACCATCCTTCTCATCACAAGGACATGCATTGTCACAGATTTCTCCATATGATTTTACTGTTTCTGCCCACGAAAGGACAAAGGATGTCAAAGCAAACGCAGTCGTCTGCAACACCCAAATATACATTTTTCTGTTTAAGTCCGGATCTGCTGATATTGCAGAGACAGCCGTCTGCATATTACATCCTGTGGAAAAAATACATCGGATTATCAGCATTTCAAACACTAGGGACAACCACATAAGCATGTATTATAACATACACCATTTTGCAGTATAACCACGACTTTTAAAGCCATACTGTTAAGAAAAAAAATCACACACTTGCAATGTATGGTTACTGCAGCTTCTCTCTGTGTATATATGTGTGTGTATGTGTGTGTGTTAAGAAATGTACCCCCTCCCCCTCGTACATTTTTAAAATGAGAAGCCACTGACAGTGCCATTCTGTGCATCCTGCATCCACATGATGGCTATTGAGAATGCCCTGCTAAGTGACATTCCTGAGGTGGGGAAAGTTTTGTCCTCAAAAGAAATTAAGTCTGCAATAGAATCCTGCCAATTAAGCGACAGCACCCTTTTATAGCCTGCGAGCTGCACCTCGCGCTCTAAAAGGTACAAAGCTACCCTACACTTAAACAAGGCATTAATATTGTAAACAGCTAATAATCCAAACCGATTGTGGCAAAAAAAGACAAAAAAATATTCCAACCACTACGTAGTACTGCAGAGAGAAAACAATGATAGCGTGTTAATATTGTTTTTGACTGATGTTACATTAAAACGTGCACTATAAATAATAAGCAACATCGTGCTTTTTTCTGTTTTAGTAAATCAAGAATTACGTATCTTTTTGCATCCAATGGGATATGTTAGGTTAAGCAGTTGTAGAGCATTACATATCCCACAGACGCCCTAATAACTATTTGTTAATTTGTTAAGGAATGTTGCTCACAGCAGAGACACCAGCTCCCATTTTTTTGCATTAAAGACACACACACACACACACACATATGTCCTAGTTGTATCTAACAGTCATACTGTTTTGAATGAGACGTTTATGTAGGCTGACAGTATGCGTCCACACTTCAGAGAATATATACACATATTTATGAGTTACCTACCCCATATTTTTCATCATTTTGAAATCACAAGATCTTCCATTTCCAGCCATAAATTGCTTCTGAACATTTTGCGAATACGGCCTCTACCAGGTAAAGGAACTAAATAGTTTGATTTAAAAAATACAGAGAGAGTGAGAGAGATAATAAATAAATAAATAAATAAATAATCTCTCTCCAACAGGATCCCAAAGGCATGAATTGTTGATTATAAGTAGCAATGGCTGTCAGTATTCTTCATCCTTTGTGGTGAAAGACACCCGAGTTGATTAAAAGCGAAAAAATACCAACGACCTACGTCAGTGATTTAATAACCAAATATCAGCTAGTGGAAAACAAATCCCATTTCTCAGCGCCTTTTTTCCTCATTCCCACTTTTCTCCAAGAACCCCGCTTCCTGGTAGGAGTCAGATGACCGTGTGGAACCGTGCCGACTGTCATTTACACGGAAAATTGTCTCCTTTGGAGGGGGACTGCAATTTCCCTCTGCAACATTCTTGATGCACTGAGCCTTACGCCGGCACTTCAGTATTTCGGAAACCCACCCCAAACAAATCTCGTTACTTGCAGGAAATCCCTCTCGCCGATTTCGGAACAAGAATGGAGGTGGCAGTGATGATCGCAAGGCGTTTCTCCACAGCACTGACCAGTTATCCTGGAACACCAAAGGTTACTCATTAAATTTTATTTAAAAATGCTGAAGCACACACACGCACAGCAATCATAAGCACTGTCTTTCCCTACTAAGAGTTGCAGACGAAAATGCAAGGATACTGCTACACTCCTTGAATACTGGTTAGTTGGAGTTGTTGGGTCAGATCTCCGTTAAATATATCGGAGGCTGAAAGGGACATCCAGTTTAAGTAATTATAGGTGAGAGGAAACACATCATTAGAATAATTCCATAATACAAATATTATACTGGGATCAAGACAAAGTTAACGTTTGGAGAAGAACTGACCTAAAGTGGTCTAATCCAATATTCACTAAACAATTCATATTACTACTTAAGGGGGTATCCTGCTGCTACGAAGACCCATTCAATCCATTTTTGCAAGCACAAAATCAAAAGTGTAGTTTCAGTTTAATCTTTCAGTATCAGAGACAGCAGGAACAACAACAACAAAACTCCCCCACCACCGTTTCTGTGCACAACACACAAAATAGACGTTTTTTTTTAAACCAAAGTATTCCTAACATTTACCTGCAAATTTTTAGACCCGGTGTGTATACAGATAGCATCAACGGGTACGGATTGGATTCCATTTTATTTAAAATCTAGGCGTTTGAAGAGCTGCTGCAATTCTAACTGGCTGGAATTTAAATCCCGAAAGTGGAGCTTTCAAGGCTGCAGCCTCCGTTAAGCGCGGGGAAAGGACTGAACAGACTGTCACACGTTGGCAACGTGACGGCCAGCTCCACAGATGTCAGAACGCGCACTCCTGTAAGATGCATCCTTCTAAAGGTGCTGGATTTGTACATCCTAAAAACAGCAATTCATCATAGACCATCCCAAGAGTGCATGCACCACTGCAAGTTGTGGGGAAAAAGAGCTTAGCTTCTTATCGGTACGACTGCTCTGATGCAAGGAGTGCACTCACTAGATAGCCTGCCCCTCTTTTACTTTAAATGGTATGGCTGAGAGCTACTCAAAAACGACCACTGGGTCTTTACACAGACTTAGTGCTGAAAGCATCAGCTTGCTTTACATGAGCTACCTGTAGCTTCAAGTGCTGGACTTGAGATGTACGTTCCTGGAATGAATTTGTGCATGTTACCTATGTAGACTTTTAATTGTTATTTCTAATCATTGTTCGCCAATAATTTTATATTTCAGTAAGCTCGATGATCAGAACTGCACAAAACTGACATCTAGTAAGGAATTCGCATTTTCAAAGGTTCAACTAAATTAGGCTATTAGATTTTGAGAATTATTCCACATCACAATGCGTATTCGTAGCTTCAGCGGCTTTCCAAAATCTTGCAGAGGTCAGTGCGCACGGAATGGTAAATAACCAGCCATTGTCAGTAGGTGGCAGTAAAGGGCGGCAGTTGCCAGTTTTTAATTTGTAAGGCACGTGCTGGTTTAGATTAATAATTGCTTATGTTTGCATACATACAATGAGACCATCGTTAAAAGTTAAAACTAAAACAAACGTATCTTTACGCCATATTTTTAGGGTATGAAGCATAGAGACGTAGGTATTCGGCTGCAATACACGTTTGTTCGGGTGGCTTCTGTAACAGAAAAAAGATTTCTTCTCAAATGTAGCAGGAATCTATTCTTTTTGCGACTTATATGGATATCATTCTGTATAATCAAACGCGTAGCAGCGTTCTCTGTTTCCCCGGAGAATAAAATGCGTTAGCTGTAACACTTTAAGCGTCATACATTTATTTAAGTTGTCACAAACGCCTGAAACAAACTCAAAGTCCTTATTTCATTCTTGTCTTTCAATATGTGATTGAAGCTCACGGCTCGCAAACATAGCTATGTCGTCACTGCAGCAATATCCCAACTGTGCCGAATTTAACACAGAGGCATGGCTATTATGCAAGTCATAAAGGCAGATTACTGGACACAAAGGCATACGGAATGCAATCCGAAACAGCACTACTCCCAGTAACAAAGTGAAGCGGCACATTCTGCTCTAAGGATCCTAGATATCTGGTAAAGGCAAATACAACAGTGCACCATGCCATGAGCATGGATCATGAATGCATCGCCAAAGTCAAATGGCTTCGGTGGTTAATGTCAGAAGTACGTGTACTTTATGCAGCTAGCATGCTGGCGAGTGCAAGCGTGCAAACTGCAAAGTAACTGGAATCATCGTGATAACAACTGTATACACCCGCTTTACATAAAGTATATGCGTTTGAGCGTGTGTGTGCAACTCCTAAACTATGTAATAATCGCAGTATGTTATGCGGTCATTGTTTACGTTAAGGATTTTAGAAATATAATTTGCCATTTTTTCCTCTGTATACTTCATTAAACATTGTAGATAACTGAGTATTTATTACTTGTCTCCTTTTCTCTTCTAGTGTTACAAACCATTATGCAAAATCATTGAAAAAAGCTGCTCACAATTGCTGCTTGTTTGTATTTATAAGCAGTTAAATGAGGTTGTGCTTGTTGTAAGGATTTTTAAAGTGGTTTTGGTCTCCAGTAATAATGGGGATTGTCATAGAGCCACAGATGTGTGCTTCCATTCCCACAATTAGTTCTCTGAGATTTGTGAAAGCTTAAACATGTGCTGCAGTGGGAAATTAAGTGCATTAAGAACAAAACATCATATGCCTATGTGTTAACTTCCAAGTAATCAACACATACAGTTTGGCGGAAAAAAAGTTGTTTATTTTGGAAGATGAATACATGACTCAGAAGTATTTATTAATATGCAGGAATATCGATTTGAATATATCTGTGTGTGTGTGTGTGTGTGTGTGTGTGTGTGTGTGTGTGTGCGCGTGCGCGTGTGTGTTTGTGTGTATTTGTATTCGTGTGTGTGCGTTTGCGTATATATGTTACATTATGCATTTCTTTAAATGACAACACTGAGATGAGAACAACAAAGCAAGTGAAACTGACTGAGAAATACAAATTATAAAACCAAAGGCATTCTGTACTACAAATATATATGATTTATGTATGTGGAAACAGCATACAACTATATACCCTGGAATGTCTTGTTGGCCCTTGTGTTTGAGAAGTGAGAGTTATATTTGCATTCTCAGTGATAAAATGAGAATATTCAAGGTGAGCATATAACTCCTCGACACTTATGTCCTGAGTCCCTTCCTGTTCAGGTTGGCAACAGGGTATACGAGTGAAAGTCAACATCTCAAAAATAAGGCTTTGAGTAGAGTGGCACAATAGCTATAGAACTGCATCCATTATACCAGACCTTGTGACTAAGTAAGAACCCATTCATGGCACACAATTCTAAATTCTGTGGAAAGTCTTTGTCCCCATCCTTAGATATTGACATATATTTTGGGTAGTGACTGAAAGCTTGAAATTGTAAGTATGTATATGGTAGAAGGGTGTGGGTGGAACAGGCAATAGGTTTCTTTTACAGGGTTTGAGGTAGTGCCTTGAAGCATGTGTATTAGGGTTCACTAGGGTGCATTAGCTGATCTTTTTTTAATCTTTTCTGGTCACTGTTTTTGGTGTTGATCTACTGAAGTTGAGATTAACTCCAGTAGTTCCATATACACATATACACACAAACACACACACACACACACACACACACACACACACACACACACACACACACACATCTACATATTCTCTCTCACTCGCTGACTATATATACATAATATATACTGTATGTGTGCATATATATGTATATATGTGAGTGTGTGTGTGTGTGTGTGTGTGTGTGTGTGTGTGTGTGTGTGTGTGTGCATGTATACATTATAGATAGATAGGCATAGATATAAACATAAATAGGGCAGTACTTTTCATCAATGTGCTTCCATCGACAAGAAAAAAAAATCAGTTCCTCTAACCATATTTGTTTTTTAACAATGAAATCACAGTACAGTGGAGATCAGGGAATTTGCCCTTTCCCCACTGTAGTGTGATATCAGAGCTAGTAGCTATAATTATCCGGAGGGGGTGGAGGGTGTAAAGGGGCTTGGCTGCCTGCAAAAATACTGTTTTATTGTTTTTTGATTCTTCATAAATTGATCTTTAATGTCTTCAACCATTAGGTGTCAATCAATAGCAGACCAACATTTTGCATTTTCAATGGAAGGGTATGCTTGTATACATATATATCAACCTTGATTCATCAAATCCTGATCCAGTGAGAATAAACAACTGATGTTATTTTTGATATTTGCTGTTATTTTATCTGTGTGTCATGGAGCTTATCTCCCCGGGCCTCTACTGAAAATGGACATGTATCCAGTTAGACTAGCCTGGTCAACAAATGTAAAATAAATAAAAATAAAATAAAGCATGGCCTTTCGTGTATGTCATGCTTAGGGACAAGTTCAACAGTCCGCTATTCTTGTGTTCTTCAGTGAGATTCCCTGGATAAGGAGTCAATAAGCAACTTTGTGGTTTGATGTATAGTGGATTCATGATACTGAGGTATCGTTGAATGTGTGTGTGTCTGTGTTAGTATATGGCTTTATAAAAATCCTTATCAGAATCTACTAAAGGTACAGAGTGGGAACTTTTGATTTCATTATATTGGTAGTCCTCTGAGAGAATTAATAGAAAAATAACCATAACCATATTAGTTTATCAAATGTTTATAGCCTATTCAAAAGAATTATTAAAGGATGGAGAGTCAGTGGATATAATTGATCATACCTCATTTTTGCCAAGTATTTTATATCTGTTTGTTGTGTAAGTGAAGTGATCCTTCTTAATATCCGCAGCAGGGCTGCAACTAGGCTGAGCATGAAGTTGGTCCTGCTAGATCAGTGCTTTAACCAGGTAAACTAACTAACTAACTAACTAACTAACTAACTAACTAACTAACTAACTAACTAACTAACTACATGATCCTTGACTAGAATAAATTAGTAATTAGAGAGTAAAACAGAAAGAAAGAAATAATGAATGAATTATTAAATGAGTGCAACACCCTGACATCAGTAAAATGAAATTCAATAAAATTCCTAGCCCCAGAATCATAATAATTTATCTGCCCCTTCTGGACTTTTAACAGGACAGCCTCCTATTGTGGATGGGGGAGAGTGTGACTGAAGGTGATGGGTTATAATATCCAGCTTAAGGATACCAACACATCATTGTTCTTGCTTTTAAACTGGATGCAAAACAACTAATTCAGAATTTGGAGGCTGCTTGTAGTCTATAATAAAGACTGCCTTTAAACATCGAACAGGGGCACAAGCAGATTCATTTTCTGTACTGCATTTTTCTACTTTTTTGTCTGATTTCAAATCAGCATCACCCTTCTGTGTTTTACTCAATTCAGATATGTCCGAAAAAATACTGTTGATTTTGTGGTATGTGTGGCTGTGAAATATGTTTTTATTTTTCAGTTTTAAAATATTTTCCCTAAAAGAAATTGCAATAGAAGAGTTTGGAATGGAAGGGGAATGAGTCAGAGTAGAAAATAATTTAATTTTTTCTAGAAATGCTATGAAACGTGCATTATTTGCTTACAATACATTCAGAAAACATAAATGGCATACTCTTCAGAGTCGTCATGACCTTGTGTAAGATAAAAATGACATAAATATATCAGTTTGTTGAAATAATAAACATTCTACAGGTGAGTTTCTTAAACTTCTAATTAGGAGTAACTATGAAAATTAAAAATGACATCTAAGGGAATGCACACTGAAAAGATGAAACGTGGAAGTATGACAGCCACCCCATCATACACACACACACACACACACACACACACACACACACACACACACACACACACACACACACACACACATCTAACTTATCCTCTCACTAAATCCCATACCATTACCTCCCAGGTAGAAACGCATTTTATATACACTCACACATACAGCCTGTTGCAAATACTTGTTCATACATCCCCTAGCTTTTATCTTACCTTACCACTAAACTGCAAGGCACTAACCTCTTCATTGATGGGTGACTACAGCCTTTTGGTTGTGTTCATTGCAGTGAGCAGCCAGGAGCGTCCATGCTACATTATGCAAATCGCTTGGCTGCATAGTTAGCTCAGTGTTGGCACTTCCAGGGGAGAGCACATGGTTAATTATCATATGCCTTTTCAACAGACTGCCTCATTAACATGCAGGATGACCTCAGAGAGAGCACACCATGGTGCTGCACATCTTTGTGCAAAAGCACTGTTGTACGGCTGTCATGGACTCAAAAAAGTTACTGCAGGGTTGAAACCTTGTGTAATCCCCATTGACATTTTTTATGAATTTTGCCTTATGTCTAGCATATTGGGCATTAATTTCTGTCTGAGACAAAATCACTTGGAAAAAAAACATTATTCTAATAATAGGAGCGGTGTTTCACTATACAGAATTGTCGTACATAGAAAAAAAAATAGACATTCTTTTATTTCTCCGTCTATACATTGTATCTGAAGCAAACTTCCATGAGGAATAAGAAATTACAATGCACTGCCTACTTTTAAGCATTACATGGGCAACAGTTTCAAAAATATGAAGTGCTTGTTTGGGATAAGGGAAACTAAATTACTTGGAAGCTTAATGAATGGAATGCAATATAATTACCTATGAGCCTATATATGTATATCCATATATGTATCTATCTGTCTAGCTAGCTATCATCTGCCCATCTATCTGTCCATGTCTGCATAAACAGATATGTATATTAATGTACATTTACATGTGCACATATATATGAGTGCATACTCTCACACACACAGACACACACACACACACACACACACACACACACACACACACACACACACACACACACACACACACAATCAAAAAGAAATATCTACGTTATTAGAAAGATCAAGGCTTTAGACACATCATACATTTAAACTAATAAATACAATAACATCTGAAGACATCAGAAAGCTCTTATTTTGTAAAACTAACGGTATCTTTAAGAACACATTTCTAATACAACCAGAACTGTGGCTCACAAAATTTGCTGATAACTGAATTGAATTCATCATTTCTTTTAAACAGTATGTAACATTAGTGGTCAATAAATCATTCTATCTGAATGTATTTCATCCATATTTAAAGAAGTTATGATTCTACTGCACTCCACTCTTTGATATGTTTTGTGCAGGCACATCGCATAACTACAATGATCCTTGTGCTTTCTAAGCAAAAAAGGGCACTGGTCTAAACATTCTTACCTGCCAAGACATGCTTGAACCCTTAGCTGTATACTAGGTTTCCTACAGACTCTTATATGATCTATATTTTGCATTATGCTCTGTAAAGAGCTCAACGATTATTGATCTCTTTCATCTCTGCAAGACAAATAGCTTTACTAACACCAGAACTAAGGATTTAAATCAATATCAACCTATAAATAAAACATTCTGGAGGGACACATTTATTACACGTTTACCCCGTCTCTGAAATAAACTACTATTTTTTGCTAGATAGAATGATATCTTTCTATCCTTCAAGACTAACCTAGTCAGTTGGATGGGTATCTGCAAATTTGTTCCTGGCCTAACATTTTGCCCTTACAGAAGTGGGAGGTACATCATGAGAGTGTGTATTGGCAATGTGCAAAGTATCTTATGACTTACTTGCCTTGCAATTTCTATGATCCCGTCAAATCAGTGTTACCTTAATTAACCACTAATCCAGACCTAAAGCATAAAAAACAGTCATAGCAAGCTCTGCACATTAGATAAAAAATACTACATTAAGTCACAGAGAAATCAGATCACCACATGTCCATATATAGAATATAGAAAGTGAACAGATGTATGGGCTATAACCCTGGTATAAACACTAATCAAAAAAGTATGTTACAGAAAAAAAAAAACATTTTAATAAAAATAATAATTAGAAAAAAAAGCTCACCTATGCCCAATAGCCATCCACATTAAATGGTCAGCTTGTCTCTCCAGTCCAGAAAAAAAAATTCACACCCTTTCAGCTTTTTCTGGTTGGCAATATAACAGCTTGTGTTTCACTTCATGTTTTTTTCCCATTAATATTTTTGTATGATTGTTTATTTGGTTGTTTTACATCGACTGAATTTTATTTCTGAGGCCAATTTAAGTGGGTTGTGGTTTTGTTTGTGGCAGCTGTGTGCATTTCATGTGTTCAGTGCTTGGCATTTTTTTGGTATAAATAAGGAGAAGTTTTCTTAACTGAAGATGAGGACTGTGATGATACATGTTTAAGGACTTAGGTAAGTGGTGGTGAATGCTTGATATTTCAGGTGGTGTGTGATAAAAAACATATACACTTTTTTCAAGCAGACTTTTTTTCATAAACTTCTGTGCCCAATGTCTGAATGCAAAAAAGAGACTCATGCACATTACTGCAGCTGTGTTTAATGAACTACTGATTTCTGTTTATCAAATTCTTTATAACATGTTGTTTGTTTTTCTTTTGGCTTTTCCCGGTTAGGGGTCTTCACAGCGGAACTCCGGTCTGCTAATGATTGGCAGTCGATTTTTATGGTGCCGAGGTGTCAGCCTGACACCCAACTAAGGCACGCCCATTCACGCATGTCTGTCGAACGCCACTCAACAGCGGGAAGGACATGCAGACTCCACACAGAAGGTGCTATAGCAGAGAATCGAATGGGAAAGCCTCTTGCTGTGAGGCGACAACGCTACCGCTGTACCACCGCGGCTAAATTTTTTATCACATGTAATAAGGAAGGAAGTGCAAATAAATTCAACCATGAAAAAATATAGTAATAATAATATTCCTTATTACGTTACATGTAATAAGGAATATTATTATTACTATATCTTTCCATGGTTGAATTTATTTGCATTTCCTATTATGATTTCCACATTATTACTTTGTTTCTAGAAGTCCATTATAGAGTAAAGACATTGTCACACTGAACGTTATCACATTTACTCAATAATGTCTTGTACCTTTCACTGTTATTTAGGTATGACTGCTCATTTTCAAAGTTAATAAATGAGACTTTTTATTAATTGTTTATTAGTTTCCACTCTATAAGATAGTGCAGCTGAAGCTTATAGTTCCCTTAGTAGGTACAAACAAACATTCTGTTCCAACAGATGTTTTTTTTTTAAGTGAAGCAGAAAAATGCTACTGATTCTAAGGGACGCTTCCTTTCTTTATTAAAAGTTGTCTTTTGAGTAATACCGTTATGACTAACTGATGTCCATGGCAATACCACGTGCAGAAATGAAGTCATATAATTTTTGAAAGATTTTGATCTCACTAGAAATACAAAATATTCAGCAGAATTCTGGCTTCAGATTATGTGTTGAAACTATGCAAAGGAAGAAGGCAATTACTTCATTTAAGCTCGGTCTTCCAGCACTTCATGTATTTGATAACAGTGGTGTTGCATGCTGAGTACAGATTGAAACTTAATGTTTGTTATATTGAGCCAAGGCAGAAGGAAGGAATGAAAGAGAGAAAGAAAGAAAGGAATCATAAGCAGTGTACTTTTCCTTTTTATCTTCCTTGCATTATTGGGCATGTATTTAATGCAGTTCTAAAATATGATTATAACATTTGTAAAGTTATTTTAATGCAGGCGACTGCAAACATAACTGAAAGACACAGGTTTCTTGTTATAACAGGAATGATCAGCCATTACATGTAATTTATATATTTTTCTGGGGATACGTCTTGAAGATTATAATAATTTGATGTCAAACGCCAAATATTTTAGTAATCTGTTAAAGCAGTTAAAACGATTAGATAAGTAGGACAATATGACTGCAGTTTAGACATGCAGGTGAAACAGTACACAATATAGGAAATGAGTCAAATAAATGTAAAGTTCAGAATAAAATGAAAAACAAGACTGATACTAATTACCTAAAACTGGATTTCCTCATAGAGAAAATGTTCTGCTCTAACAATTAGGAAAATACCTGATAGAAAGAAACAATAAGAACAATATCCCACAGCCATTCACATGGCATAGAGGGATAAAGACCTTATTACAGTCCAGGTGATTCAGTTTGATTAGCAGCTCAGGTGTCTGACAGAGTGGCAGTGTGGAATGAGTGCTACAATGCTTGGTGGTAGTTGGCTCCATGGGTGTCTCTTGTAATGATCACTAGTGGAAGCTGGGAATGTCAGAATAGGAGGTTTCTGCCAAAGGGGGAACTATGGTAGGGAAAAGGCTGAGCTGTTGCAGTGGTGGGGTGATATGCTACATGTCCCCTTTGCCTGCCCTTCCCTCAACATAACGTAATGGAGCAAAGACAGAGAAGCAATAGGGATAAGGCATGGGAAACAAAATTGTAGATGTGAAAGGGTAAGCCCCCCCCCCCTCAGATTTCCTCAAGATTCATGTTGACCCTGGCCTAATGGAGTTAATCTTTGGGGGAGTTAGAAGGTGTCTTGTAGAACCAGTGATGGACGTGGAGCACTAGGTAGGGCACTGCAGGATAATGCAGGGAGAGAAATATCCCCCTTTCCAAAATAAGGATGATATGCTTGTTGTCAGATTTTAATATCCTACACAGCAAATTACACATGATTCTCTATCCACAGCTGAATCAGTACACATAACTACTGTAACTGGTGGTTTATTAACATTACAGATGTGGACTGCAAGCCGGCCTTCCAGATGCTGTGAGGAAGTTTTTTTTTTTCTTGAAATGTCAATATCTTAGGTATAGGGTTGCACAGAGTAATGTATATATATATATATATATATATATATATATATATATATATATATATATATATATATATATATCTGTAGAATAAGTTCTAACAATACTAAGCAATCATGTTGAAGACTATTTTGTTTGATCTGTTCTGCCACATATACACCTGAGTTTTGCCAGAAGGCATTTGTGACAAGTATCCAGGGAGACCTTGAGATATTCACTTTTTTTCTGCAGAGGATTTTTCCTGAAAAATAATGTCTGATGTGACAGTGTGGCTTTCTTACTGAGCCTCCTACCAGTATCCAAATTATCAAAAGGTAGTCTGGTATTTTTATATCCAACCAGACCGACATCCACCTCAACCCAGGTCCCTCTCCCCACATCCATACATCCCTCAGTTCCACCCCCACCCTCCCTCACTACACACATCTCACCATTCCCACCCTTGGGTACAAAATTTGCCCCAATCTAAACATCTAACTTTATTCTCACTAAACATTCAAAGCCTAACAAATAAAACCATTGAGCTACATACTTGGCTAGCTCATTAAACTCCTCACATTCTCTCCTTGTCTGAAACATGGCTCAAACCACATATCACCAACAATGAAATTATCCCTCCTGGCTATAATATCTTTCACTCTGACAGAGTCCCAAAAAAAAGAGGGTAGCATAGCCATCCTCTTCTCCAATACCCTAAACCTCTCACCTATTCCTGACTTCCACCCAGCTGAACTTCTCATCTTAAACTGCTACCTTAATCCTCATAAGAAATTTGCTGTCACCTCCATCTATCTCCCTACTGGAAACAATCTACCCATCCTAGAGAACATTCTGTCCTGGTTTTCTGACACTATACCCTACTAAACCCTTATCTTTGGAGACGTCAACATAGACTGGTCCAAAATTACTACTGACTCTCCTGAAGTTAGTATCAACCTACATGGCTTCCATCAACTGATCTCATCCCCCACTCGCTTCCACAAAAACTCTTCCTCCAGCTCCACAATTGACTGGATTCTCACCAACTCCCCCCACCATTAACACAACCCCACCACTCTACCAGATTCCTTTAGTGGCCATCTCCCTACATCTGACTTAAGATACATCTCCCAATTTCACAAACCCCATCTCTTCAGAGACTACCGCAAACTATCCAACTTTAACATCTCCCAATTCAGCTCTATTCTTTCCAGTATAGACTGGCCTGTCCATAGACAAATCCCTCTCAGTGATGCTGTAAGCATGTTCAACAGCATCTTCCTGAATACTCTAGACTCCCTTGCTCCCTCTAGGAAGGTCAGAATAAAATCATACCATGCCCCATGGCTCTCTAAGGAAACTAGGTCCATTATGCAAGAAAGAGACAGAGTCTGGAAAGCCTGGACCAAAACTAAACAACTATCCCTTCTACTCAAATATAGACAACTTAGGAACCTTGCTAAAAAGCAAACTATAAAAAACAAAATGTCCTACTATAACACTGCCCATCTCAATAGCAAAACCAACCCTCAGAAGTTTTGGTCTACTCTAAACAACATCCTCTCTCCTGGTTGTCCCGCAAACCCCTCCCCTTACCCAAACATATCACCACAGGAAACCACTACCCTCCTCAATAATCACTTCATTGACACCATCCAAAAACTCATACCCTCAAATGCTAGCACTACTGCCATACCTACCCCTCCCAACCCTACAAACCAAACTACATTCTCATTTCACCCTGTTCCTACTTCCTACATCAAATATTTTCTTCTTAAGCTCAAACCCTGCTCTCCTTCTACTGACAATCTACCTCCTACCTTCCTCAAACTTTCCACTGAATCTATTGTCTATCCTATAGCCATACTAATCAATTGATCTATTCAAGAATCCACCATGCCTACCCTGTGGAAATCATTCTTCACTATTCCTCTGCACAAAGGTGGGAACTCCACTGACCCTGGCAACTACTGACGCATTGCCATTCTATCCCTCCCTCTCAAATATACGTGAAAAATGCATTCAGTCCCAGCTTCTTAACCACCTCCTCCAGCATAATCTTCTCACTTCCACTTAGCATGGCTTCCGTCCCAACCAGAGCACAACCACGGCCCTCCTATACTTTATCCATACCATTGCCAAAGCCTTAGACAATAATAAACTCACATCTTGTCTTTTCCTTGACATTTCCAAAGCTTTTGATACAGTCTCTCATACTCTGTTGCTATCTAAACTTGATAAACTTAACCTATTTTCTTCCTCCCTAACTTGGTTCAGCTATCCTGCAGACAACAATCTGTCAAATGGCTCTCATCCTTTTCACCTTTTCTTCCTGTCCTAACTGGAGTATCCCAAGGTTCCATCTTGGGTCTCTTCCTATTCAGTGTCTTCACCAATGATCTCTTTACATCTTGCAATCAATCTTCTCTCATCCAATACACTGACAACTCTACACTCATCTCTATCTCAAATAATATCTCCGAACTCCATACTCTAACTCAACAAGCCTTTCTATCCTCTGAAAAATGGCTGTCTGATAATCTACTTATTCTTAACCCCAAAAAGACCAAACTCCAACTCTTCCACCCCTGATCTCTTACTAACCATAAGTCTACCTTTGCTACCAAGTCTTCTAACAACACAATTATCAAACCCGATACCCACACAAAACTCTTTGGGGTCATCATAGATGATGAACTCAAATTAACCTGCACATACTCCACTGTATAAAAAATATTGACACCAGAAACTGGAGTTGCTTTATCGTAACAAGAAATTTCTAATCCCCAATGCCAGACTCTCAGTAGCACAAGCATTCCTCCTGCCCTCCCTCCTATATGCTGCCCCATTGTGCACTAACATTCAAACCAGAACCCAACAAACATACCACAAAATTGCAAAATTTATCACAGACACTCCATACAAGGCTCATCACTGTATTGCTCTAAACTCTCTGCAGTGGCTCAAGCTCCCCCAACAACTCCAACCATCTCAATTTCAAATGCTGTATTTCAAATCCATTACCAGCCTTCATCCTGCCCATCTCTGTCATCCTTTATCTTTAACTATAAACCATCTCAAACCCTACATACAGCTAACCAGCAGCTTCTTGAAATATACTATTACAAGAAAACTGTGGGCAAACTACTATACAAACGTTCTGTTGTCCTTGTTTGGAACAAACTCCCCTTAGACATGCGTTCCATCACCCACTCATTACACTTTAAAAATGAACTAAAGCATTATCTGCTCAACTCCAAGTCTTGCCCCTGCCAAGATCCAACATAAGCTCCATCTCACCCTCTATAAAGTAATAACTGATTTCTCTCTCATCTCACTCTCACATCTTCATGCAAGATGGCAAGTGCTAAATACTTTAATCAACGAAAAAACATTCTCTAGTGAATTTTTATTTGCTATGTAAATAATAATGTGCATATTGCCTGATGCATGCATTTTACTATGTTCATATTCTTGCTGTGTAATCTTATCTGTTTTGAATTTTTTATCTATTGTCTCTCATATATGTACATACAAAAATCATTTGAATTGTGATATTTCTATAATTGTCTATTAATGGAGCTTTTCTCCTTGGGTCTCCACTGAAAATGGGCCCCAAGCCTAGTTGGACTAACCCGGTTAACAAATGTAAATAAATAAATACATAAATGTAATAACATGAACTATGCAGCTAGACTAAAAGCCCTACCCCTTTACTGTGCCTCCTACCAAATATTAAGGGGTGACCAATGCCTCACCTACAAGGGACTCAAAAATCCAGCCCTGATGGAGCTGTTACACATCTGCAAGTCAAGCAGCATGAGGGTCACCAAATTTAGGGACATAAACTTTGCGACTCAAACAAAACATGCTGGAGAGACAAATATGTGTCTCAAATATTGCCCCTTCTTTGGAACAGGCTTCTTATTCACATTAAGCAGAGCCCTTCCCCGGCCCTAGTCAAATGCAGTTTGAATTAGTGTAAGGGGAATTTGCAAATTCACACTTGGGGTATTGTCTACGTTCCTTATAGACAGGGGCAATCTGTAAAATACTCAATGCACAGGCACAGATCCATGCCATCCTCATGCCTTAGGGGCCATATAGTGCGTAAAATCAGGGTATATTGGCTAGGCTTGTAAGGGCCCTTAAGCCATTAGCCTCTTAATCTCCTATCAACCTTTGAACCTATAAATAGCACCTCATGTCTGCCCTGAAAAGAGGCCACTAGTCTGGTAGGATTAACACAGTCATCAAAAAATACATTAAATTACTTTTATCTTAGAAGACTGCATTATGTACAGATTTTCATCTGACC
The DNA here is from genome assembly GCF_019279795.1 of Protopterus annectens. Taxonomy (NCBI): domain Eukaryota; kingdom Metazoa; phylum Chordata; order Ceratodontiformes; family Protopteridae; genus Protopterus; species Protopterus annectens. The sequence goes on along the minus strand of NC_056736.1, from coordinate 199,011,605 downwards.
AATTAGTTAATGAGAAAAAGTTACCACCCACTTAGTTATTCAGTGCAGAAAAACACGTCACTGTTTGGTTGCCAACATGTACTTTCATCTGCTTCAAGGAACTTCAGTGGAATTCATTACCTCTGAAGTATCCCCATATAAGAAACTACTTTGTTAATTAGTAAAAAAACAAGTAATTTCAGTAATAAGCCTCTATTTGCTTGTGTGAGTACTGCACTGATATCTGCAGTACTAGATTTACTACCCTTAATCTATCATCTTGCTTTTGTGAAGCCCCTACTTCAACTAGTAGTTTTTAGGTATCTTTTTTGCCCATAATGAAATTACTGTACACTTAGAAAGCATTCCAAGCAAATGTCTCAACTATTCCTATTTTGGAGGAATATTTCTATTTTCAGGCTTCATTTAGAGTGCTTCTATGTTTAGGTTATGTCCCAATTTTCAGGGTAGAATTACCCCTTCACACAGTTTAATGAATCCTCCTCATCTCATGTGATTTTTAAAACTGTCTAGTATACTTAAAAACATTGCTCAGGATTCAGTAAACTCCCTGTAGGAATAGCGTTATTCCTACATGGAGTCAATGGTGTCCGTGTTTGCATCCCCCTCTCAGCAGCATGCCTTACATATTAATGAAGGTGTGCTACTGAGATGGATCTGTGAACACGGATACTGAATGATTTCAGGGGGTGTGTTACAGTGGCCGCAGATCTGTAACATACCCCCTGCACTGACAAAGTGCCATACACTGAAATAGTGCGGACACTGAAATAGTTTAATAGCAATACAAGTAAATTCTGGGGATGTGTGACAGGTACTGTGACACACCCCCTGCATTGTGAAAATGCTGTATGGCACTTTACATTAGATTACAGTGTCCTCGGACACTGAAATTAAGAAAGGCAAGTGAAATCAATACAGGGGATGTGTGACAGGCACTGTGACACACTCCCTGCATTCCATTCCTTTCACAGATCCTCTTTTCAGTGTCCATGGATACTGAAAGGTTTGTAAGCTCCAATGTGTTTACACCAAGCACGACACACCCCATTTTCATGTCAAATGCCTCTTCTGCCTACATCAGCACATTATAGCCCCTACACGGTAAGGTACCTGCAGACACTGTGGCCCATCTTGCTATTCAGTAAACTTAGCTAGTTTGCATACACCTAATTACCTATACCCTAGTTACAGCACTACACGAGAGCCTATGTCCTTAGCAACCACTTTTGCCTGCCATTGTTATGAGTCTGCATGCTGGGCAGTATAATGTAAAAATTGATTTTACCATTTATATTGCCTTTGTAATATTTTTTTTTTAATTTTTTGCAAGATCAAATGCTTAAGCACGCTGCACTTCGCTTAAACAGCCCATATCTGCTAATAAAAACACTTTTGATTTTCACAAGTTTGCACCACTTTGGCATGCCAATGGCCATTGTTTTGGCCATTGGCATGCCTAATGAACATGATACATGCTTTACTTTAAGTTGTCATGGCCCCGTTTTTATTTTTGTAATCATGTATGTGGTTACTAACCACATACATTTCTGCTGCAGACATGGCTCCTACACGGATGCCTGTCTGCTTGCTGGATCACAAATTCACCTAATTTGCATGGTTTTCACCAGAAAGTGAGATAATTTGCATCATTCCAGTGTATCTGTGCCAGAATAGTGCTGGGAGGCTCGTGCATGCCCCCAGCACTGTTTCCTGGATCACAAAGGCTCTGAACTCCATGTTTGAGCCGTGACACTATGCTTATATGGAGATTAGCTCTGTATGTGCCAACTGACTGATTCTTGGCAAAGTATATATGCTTCTACACGGATGCCTGTCTGCTTGCTGGATCGCAAATTCACCTAATTTGCATGGTTTTCACCAGAAAGTGAGATAATTGGCATTATTCCAGTGTATCTGTGCCAGAATAGTGCTAGGAGGCTCGTGCATGCCCCCAGCACTGTTTCCTGGATAGCAAAGGCTCCGAACTCCATGTTTGAGCCGTGACACTATGCTTATATGGAGATTAGCTCTGTGTAAGCTTTACTGAATCTAGGAGTTTGTTTTTCTGAAGCAAAAATAAATGACCTGATGTGCTACAATTTTGTGATATAAGTCATTAAAGTTTAAAGATTTTGCACTATCTCTTTGATAAAGTGTTTAGATTTTATTATCATTTTTGTCACTCTGTTTCTTAAATGTATTTCTAAGTAGTATCCCACATTCCTACTGTGAATGGGAAGAGTTTTATGCTATTCGATATTTAAATGTTATGCTAATTAGATGTCTGGATTTTTAACTGGATGTTCTTATTCTTCAAAGGCCTTTCTTTCTGTTTTCAGTATCTACAGGTTGAGTAGTATGATTCCAAGTATGTATAGCAATCTGTAAGATAAATTTTAGAAAATGCCGTGCAGGCTGTTTGTAACTTTACAAACAGGACTGACAACTGGTTTAGTTGAGCCTTGCTATAATTCTAGCTGGATGCCTTCTAGGATGCACAGCCACAGCCTCATTTATGGCTTGCATCACTGCAGCCTGTTGCAGTATATTAACATCAGGTTGCATTGTTATATATATATTTGTTTAATGTTCTTCAATGAATTTAGCCATAATCCACAGTATTTGCTTGAATTCCTTTGGGTCTGGAAAGTATGTACCAAACATTTCAGAAATTGAGTCAACATACTGTTTGTCATATTTGAGTTGTGTTGCATGAGCACAATGTGTTTTGGAATCAGACCAACATGTACAGAACCCTGATTTTTCTTACACTGAATACATAACTACTGGGCCTACCTTCAGCGTGTGTTCTGACATCACATATGCACCAGGTGTGCTGAAGTCTTCCTTTGTCATGCTGCACTTTCTGTAAATATCTTCCATGAACTTTATGGAATCCAGCCCAAATATTTTGTTATTTTGTTTAATTTTATTTTTTACAATCACCAACTTGAGAACCTCAGACAAGACAGATTGTCTCACTCCATTCCTGGGATTTCAATGCTCAACCCTACCTCTAAAAGTTGTTGTTCATACAATAAAAGTCACTTTGGCAGGCAGCAAATAATTCTCCTGCAACCCCAACAGCTCCTGGGGTGGCTCTTCATGGCCTCAGCTCCCCCTTTTGTTTATATTTCCCCCTTTTTTCCTTGCATGATAGTTTATAACTACAGCATTCAGTTCATAATGGTGCTTATGGGTCTTGTAACCAAATCAATTTAAAGGTTGTCAGGGCGGTTTTATGTAACACCAGCTAGTAACAGGCTCATTGTTGAATTAGTGTCTGTTAAGCTTATATGCTGCAATGTGGTTCATAGTGTTCACATTTACAGTCTATACGTTTTGAATTTAACAAGAATTGTCATTAATAAATTCACCTGGTCGCTCCTACAACAACAGTATCTCTGGTGTTTGTTGAACATAGTCCAAAGACAAGCAAAGTATTGAGTGTTCTTCCAGTTTTGTATGGTATGCCATGCAATTAACAAACATATGTTGATACTATGAATAACATTTTTTTTAGCATAACTAATAGAATTTGCAACTGAAAATTCTGGAGAGTTGATCTGGATTAGAAAGGCATTGTAGGAGAATTCCAAACATATAGTTTCCAAACAGAAGAGGAATTAGTAGCTTGATATTTTTTAGAATAATTGCTGTGAAATGTCTATAGTGGAAAAAAAATTTTTTTTCATGTAACATTATCATTCCATGTTAGTAACACATTTAGACCATGTCAGAAACAGAAGATAAGAGATAACTATCCTTAGGAGACATGTTTTATTGTATTTTTGAAAGATAATAAATTAGGTCAGTGAGTCCTTCTTCACAGTTTTGTTAAATGGCATATATCTGATTATGTTACTGAAACTAAAGATAATATGCGTATGTGAGTGCGTGTGTGTGTGTGTGTGTGTGTGTGTGTGTGTGTGTGTGTGTGTGTGTGTGTGTGTGTGTGTGAGTCTGTCTGTGTCTGTGTGGGAGCAATAGAAGTCTGGAAAACAAGGAATGAGAGCAAAGGAAAACAATTATGGAAACTATTAGTCATTTAGTCATTAGTTCATGCAAGTGTATTGTTTTTAAATATTAAAACACTAACAATTTAAATGGACTAAAATATAGTAATTCATAAAGCCTGTTTATTTATTTATTTATTTTAATAGCATGAAAGGCATTCTAAATGATTATGATTATGCCTAGGTATTCCTAAATTGTCTTTGCATCATGAGAACGAATAGCAAGGATTGATGAGAACCTTACAAAAATGCCAACAAATGTTCCACAAGGCCATGAATGACAGCCAGTTAAAGAATCTATCTGAGTTTTAATGTTTTATGAGAGTTAATCTCAAACATTGATAAATAGATAACTGGTGTTATCCAAAGTAAAATAAAGTCTCACAGTCAGTATAACATGCCCACAAACTAGCACCAATAGTGTAACTAAATAAACTGCGTTGGAATTAGTAATGCTGGATTGCACGCACACACACACACACACACACACACACACACACACGCACACACACACACACATATATATATATATATATATATATATATATATGTTCTTCATCTTTATGTTATTCAGTGGAGTATATAAATGTATCCATCATGAATGCTGAATTGGGGTGATGTTTGTACTCTGAATATATACATGGACAGCTGTTTGCAGTATAAACATTTCTAAGCAATACATTTGAAGGAACAAAGAACTGGGGGAAAACATGGGATAAAACAATGGAAGACATTCTAATTTATCTAATATAATTTATTATTTTATTGTAACCAAACTTTCATATTCTAGTAATATATCTACAATCCATTGTTAGAAGAATCCAGAGTAGAGGTTATTTGTGCTTAATAACAAAGAGTACTCTATAAACATATTTTAATAAATTCATTGGATAACATCATATTTATTAAATATAAGTTTACATTCTGCTGAGTGTTTTTAATCAACGAGTTGATAACCTAAACTCATAGAATATATGTTAACAATCACAAGGGTTAAAACATCTGCAATTTTGAAAGATAACCAGACAAGAGAAACATGCTAAATAGGAATTTATGAGAAAAGATCACCCAAAAGATGATGAGAAGGCACTATGAGAAATAATAATCATTCTCATTTCTCCTATCCTGGCTGAATTTGTAGTTATAATAGATATCATACCTGGTATTGTTGAACAGCTCTGTTCTGCAGATAAATGCATCTTAGATCTTACAATTCAGCTGGATTAATGGCTATGTAGACAATGCTTGGTAATTAATAAAAACTTTACAGTAAAAGCAGTCTGTTAGTAAGAAGTGTTTCCATTCATTTTGACTAGATATTAAAACTCTTAGGCTACAAAGTCTGCCACTTTTTCAGCATACAAAGTTGTACAACTAAGATAAAACCAATAGTGAAGATATAAATGCATGGGAGGAAAATACCTTTAAAGTTTTAAGGAATGTCATGGCTTGTATGTAACTACAGTTCAAACATGAAGATGTTTGTAGAGATAGGAAGGGTATATTGAGTTATTTTATGTACTTGCATTTATTTCCAAAGATCAAGTCAGAGCATTTCCTGGGACTACAGCAAGACATATGAGATGCTCAGTCCTTACTGTGTGCGAGATAAAATGCTGGACATAAACCCAAGGGGTAGGGGGTTGCCAAAAAAATGTAAGGAATAATGTTTATACCACTGCTTTAATAGTTTGTTTGAAATCAGAAAATAACTTCTTTGTAGGACTGAAACCTTTCACAGAGGTATAACAGGTATAACATGTACAATGTTGTGATTTGCTCAAAGTTATATAACTAGGGGTATCAATTTATGAGTTTCATCTACTTTGGGAATTAGAAATCACAGAACTTCATTTTCTTGAATTTATAGTGGTACACAATATATGAATTCCCAGCCTGGTGAAAATGTATTTATTTATTTATATTTGTTGACCGGGAGTGTCCGACTGGACGTAGGTTCATTTTCAGCGGAGGCCCTGGGAAAATGTCTGAGCTCATGGTATATTTATTTAGTTAGAAATGCTAGTTGACGTGTTATCACTGAAAGTTATATGTAATGATTCTGAGATCTGAAATGCAAGAAAAATATTTTGACATTAAGTATAATAAATTACATTTGTTTGTGACAGAGACTTCAGTATACTTTATAAAATAATATATTACCCACAAAAAGGGAATTTTGAATGGATCCATATTTTTGAATATGCTTACTTATTCAGATGTATTGTACTACAGTTGTACCACTTTGGCAGAGGGATTTAACAAGACCAGTCACTGAGTGACACCAGTTAACTCCCCTGAGATGGACCAGACTGCAGTGAAATCAAGAGTGGACTCAACCTAGGGAGTTTGATTTGGCAAAATGTCTGTGCTAGTTTTATATCATTATCATCAGCCCCTTCTTCCCATTTCCTACATGGGGGGGGGGTATTGTGTTAACTGTCATCATCATCTGCCAGTTTTATATGTATCACCTCAATCCACTAGCACATTCCCTTGAACAGTCTTCAAAGGAAAAGTAGACAGAATCAAGAAAAGGAAGAATCTTAAGAAAATGTTTAATCTAAGTTTCAAAAATGTAATGCCTATCAGGATTATATTGATTTATTAAGGTCCTTTTCATTGTTGTTGTTGTTGCAGCAACTGAGACAGGTAATAATCAAACCATTTGAAGGGTATGCTGTTTGTGGGTTTCTGAGGGGTATAATGGTAGACGTATTTGAAGCACCAGACACAACAATGTAAATCATGAAACTGAGTAGGAATAAGTAAAATCACTAGCAATAACAGTGAACAGTACAGAGTGCTATTCCATATTCAAAGCAATTGTTTTCAAGAATTAAATCCCCCTTCCACCACTCTTCTACTTATATATGAGATTATGCATTTTTTGACTTAAAGTTTTTCTCCTTGCTTCACTAGCATGTCTGTCTGTTATTCCAATGAGGGTAATTACAGTCCACAAGCTTGCAATGGGAACCTTTGCATGGCACTAGTAAACTAAAGTATGCAAGTAAAAGGCTAAGGTGCACAAAATCTATAATAGTCTATATCACCTGTGCATCATAAAAGGAAGCAGATATATAGTAAGAGATTGATGTTGATGAATTTTTTTCATGATCAGGTGAGGAGTGTATATTAATGTAAACATTATACTTTTTTGTGATGGCATGAGTAAAGTAATGCTGTAGAGGATCAGGGTTAGAGTACAAATGTAGGCTAGCTTAATGGTAAGTCTGAAAATGGTATTGGCATAACAGGAGAGGTTTAGATGTGGAAATGATGGCAAATAAATGCTGGTGGGGTGATATAGTACTAAAAAGACTGAACACTAGGACAACAGCAAAGTTTATGAAATGAAAATGCATTTTGGCAGAATCCTATACAAATTTGATATAAAAGATGAGCTAGTCCATGTATAGTCTACATAGAATAGGTTTTGAAAATAAGGAATAATAAGGGGGAATGTGTATGACCAAAATGTGAATTGTATATCTGCTGCCATGATAGGGGACACAGAAGTTTATGATAACTCCAGAGTAAAGTGTGGTATAATATGTTGGAGAGGGAAAGAGTTAATGCAAGGGAATACAAATGAAGAAATTATCAGAGTTAAGGACAGTCAAATCAAATTGGCAGTTAAGCAGAGATGACAAAAAGGTTGTCAGTACTCCATATTCTACTATTCCACAGCACTGTCTCAAGTGCTTGTACCTTTACCATAAGGTAACATCTATCAGGAGAGCAGGATAGTTAGGACAGTGCATATAAGACCATGGAGTGCTCATTACAGGCTTAATCACAGATTGTATCTTGTCTCCAGTTCTGAATGTGTCTTACCATTATACGGAGAGACTAAAAATTATTTTACCCTCTTTCCTTTCGGCAAAATAAGAATAGTGATTATTGAATCCAGAAAAGAGTCTGTTAAAGTAAACAATAGGCCCTAGGACAGATAGTCTAGTACCAATCTATGAACCTATGAACATATGAAATAGCATAAGATTGACTTTTCAGAAAGTAGAACGTCATAAGTTTGAGACCATATGATTGACTTTCTGAAATGTCAAACAAGACAAAGCAACAAAAATCTATATTTTTGCAGGGGGCAGTTCCCCCCACTGCTTCCTCGCCCCAGGCATATTACATATACCAACTCTCAGATCACATTTACAGTGGGGAAAAAGGTACATTTCCAGGTCCCCATTTTACCTCAGTCTCCATTCAAAAGCTTTGACTTTTCAGAAAGTCAATAATATGGTCTCAACCATATGAAGTTCGACTTTCTGAAAAGTCAGTTTTCTGTAGGGGGCCCTGTGAAGACTTGGGGAAAGATGGGCGAAGGCTGCCAGCCTAGTCAAATAGAATTTGATACATAATTCTATCATGTGTGTATATATATATATATATATATATATATATATATATATATATATATATATGTAAAATACAGGCTTACTTGTGTTCTTAAATGAAAGAAAACACTGTAAAATGTAAACTTCAAGATTGCTGCAACATTACCATCTGCTGTAAGGAAAACCAAGCCAAGCATTTCAAATGTTCTTTGAAGTTACCATTATCTAAAAAGTGGTGCCAAAGCGGCTGGCTGAACACATTCTTTCTATTGTCTTAACTTAAGGAATAATTGTTAGATTATACATGTGAAATGTCTTTTATTGTTGTAGTTTCCTGAGCAGGTGTTAGCTTGCTAAATAATGCAGTTTGTTTGGCTGGGAACTCCAGACTAAGTGTCAAAATTATGTAATGTGAATATTGGGAAAACCTAAGTGTCAAACTGGTGTAATTTGGGAGGGCCTTAACAGAGCTGTTTGTTAGTGTTTTTAAAAAATATTGTTCACTGAGAGACTGTAAGCATTTGTCTTGGTCCATCAACCCCAGCACTGCGTATGCTCTTTATGTATGTAAGTAGGATTATAGCACTATGTTTTCTCTTAAGAATAGCTAAAGATTAGAAAGTTAGATTAAGTGTTTTTCTTTGACATCAGACCTGTCCTACTGTATTGTTTTAAGTTTCTGTGTGATCTCTGAACTCTTGATAGCTCAGTGGTGTAGTAGTATTGTCTTATGTTTTTAATTATTTATTATTAAATATTTTAAAAGCTTTACCTGTGGCTGGTTTGTGTAGAGACAAAGTAGGCTCTAGAGTATGTTGCATATTTATAGAGTTCATTGTAATAGGCCACTCTAAAAAAGCCTTAGACTGAATAGTCACATTACCAATTGGATAATAATACTGCACAGTAAGAATTGGACACCCTTTTAAGGGCCCTTGGATAGCTGATAAATATTATCTGGTGGTGGCAGGAATTACTACTGTATAGTCTGGGTAAAGGGGCGCAGCTACATAATCTGTGTCAGCCTTTCCCATGAGTGTCTGTGAAGTTGTGTAAATACTTATCTCAGAGTGTGTGTGGTGTGTCAGCTATCTGGGCAGGGACATGAAGCACTGGTTGGACAGAGATGGTACTGGAGGTTAGCTTGCCAGCTAGGCTGAGACTTGGACCCTATAGCTGTGCCAGTGGGGCGTCTTATTGGGGACCTGGAGAGCAAGGGAGCAACCAGCCCCAGACTGACTGTGATCTCTGTGTGCACTTAAAGGAAATTGTACTTTACTGTGAGTATTTGTTATCCTTTCCTCTTATATGAGATGCCCTCCCTGGTGTTAGTGGCAAAGATTGAGGCTCCTTGAGTGCTGGGCCAGGGCACGGCTGTCACAGGCCCACACGCACACACACACACACACACATATATATATATATATAAAATGCTGAGCAGCATACTAGAATATAGGATGAAGAGAATGTATCATATTGGCTAACATGCTGTTCATAAAAGGGATATAGCAAAATATATTATGTAGGCTTTCAAATCAATTAATTGTACTATAAAGATGGTGTGATAGTTGTTATAGCAACAAGAAATGACAGATATTTTATTATACAACAAATTAGTATGATTTTTTTTTAATGGATGATAGGGGATCACAAATGAAAAAAAAATGTGTGGGACATGACGGAAAAAAGATAGGTGTATTATGGGGATCATATATACTTTGCCACAAATCAGTCAGTTGGCACATATACAGCAACTCATGCAGTAGTGTTACAGCAAGAAGTAAACCGAAGCTTTAACAGCAAATTTTGTTAGCTGGAATTTAGTATAACTTTACAAACTATCCTGCCTGCACCTAAGAGGAGATGTCGACATGACCAGGATCGAGACTGTTATTGGGTGGAGATCCGGGAGGTCATGACTAATATGTTCCAGACATAGATAAGGGACATGATGGTGTCCTTCCTTGAGGATATGGCACAAGCTATGCAAGATTCATTCAGGGCCATAGCTCATTAAATCATTCAGGAGTCTAAAGCCCATTAGTCTGGTACCTCTGGTCCATAAATGTTGTCTGTGTGTTCCACTTTTGTTATGCTGCCAACATGGTAATTGTCATTTCTTCAATTGGACTGTATCTGCATTCTTGTGCATGCATGCCATGTATCTGTCATGCTTATTTATTATTGTCACGTGACATTTACTTCAGTTTCATTGTGTGCATGGCACACATTAACATATTACACTTTCCACACACATTCTACTGTCCTTGCATTGTGGCAGTTAACCTGCAGATAGTGCTACAAAAGGTAGCCTGTAAACATGTGTGTTACTGGAGTGACTAACAGACAACATATGTTGTCTGCACTCTGTCACTAACTGTGTGATATGCCTTGGATGTCTGTTTTACCATGTCAGGTATATGCAACATGCAGACATGTCATTCCACATGTTTTTTTGATGACAGTTGTCATGATGTCCCACTGTCATGATATGTTGTTTTGTGTCATGGGTTGGCAATATTGATGCCATGTGGGATTCTGTCTGTGTGCAGTCCTCCTTTTCTGACTGCATCAAACAGCAATGTAACATTATGCCATGTTTGTTGCATGTCGCATTTCTACACCCATTACAAATTGATATTGGTGTACATCTTCCATAAATAGTTGTACACATTAAATTAATGTATATGTGTGTGCACTTAGTTGGATACATAGTGACACATAAATGTACCTTTGACATGCAAACTTTCGCTGATATACTGCTGATGTGCTGTAATGATGCTCACAGAAGTGTCCCCTGCTCCAAAAAGAGCAGGGTGGTTGACATACACCAGCATTTCTTTATTTGACATTTGCATGACACTATATGTATACATGTTTGTAATTTTTAACTTGCTTACCTATGTATGTTGATGTGACATGATTGCACATTATTGTTTATGTGTGTTTTATACATGTTCAGTTCTGGTTCTGTCCTTTGGTGGAGTTATCTATCCTTATTAGACCTGCATTTTCTCATTTGTGATGTTGCTTAGCTTGCACTGCACTGCTAACAGACTAATTGCATATGTGTATATCTCTCCAATGTATGCTGTGATCCTACTTTATTACCCTGTAACACACATCTACCATTGGTCATACACATCCAGGGATGACTGCCACACAGTTTGTGACATGTTGTAATGTGATAGTGCATAAGTAGATGTGTTTTTCTGCATTTCACCATGGCTGGAACGCATCCCTACCCTGTTTGTCAACTTTCCATTGCCAGTATCATGCAGTGTATTTTCTGTATAACTTACCTGTCCTTACTGTTTTTTTTTCTAGCCTTTGTCTGTTTCGTGTTGTGCTATTTCCTTTGTGGGAATACCTGCTGTGATTACCTTCTCCTCCTCTTTCCATATGTTTTTCTTTCCTTCTATTCTTAAAAAAAAAAATGCCCATGCTCCTCTGACTTTCCCTCAGATTTTTCTCTTCCAACATCCTTCTTGTGTGGCCCTCTTCTTCACCCATATTCCACACCTTCTTTCTATCTCCCACTTTCCTTTGGTGTGCACATTACTTGTGTTCACCATACAAGTCCTGAACCCACTGTTAGTAAATGTTAGCTGTGGCAATGTGGCAGTTATTGCCCTTTGCCTTTAATTTTTTTATTTGAAAAATTATGGATTCCATCTGAATCTGTTAAGTCCAAGCTGACATATTTTCCTATTTTGTATTACCAAGAGATCCATAGTTGTCTCTGAGTTTACCGTAGAGAGTGATGTCAATATATATATATATATATATATATATATATATATATATATATATATATATATATATATGTGTGTGTGTGTGTGTGTGTGTGTGTGTGTGTGTGTTTGTGTGTGTATGTGTGCATGTATGTGCATGTGTGTGTTTGTGTGTGTGTGTGTGTGAATATATATATATATATATATATATATATATATATATATATATATATAAAAATAAAACAAATAGCATTGCAGCTTTGAAACATGTATTTCATGTTACTGGATAAAATACGGAAATATCCACAGTTGTCTGAGATGTTCCTGAGTCTATTCATGAAAATTTATTTTTATGAATGACATGCAGCTTGCATTGGGATAGTTAGCATATTTTATTTATTTATTTTTGGGGGTTATCATAATGGAGTCAGTTAGGTTCTGTAGTTGTCCTTAACCTGAGTTCACATTTTCTGTTATATATTTCTATATAACTGTCAGGATGATTGAATTGTGATCATCTGTCCATAACTTTGTTACTCTACAATGTGATTGGACAACCATTACTTATTACTTAGAGATTACTTACGCATTTCTTTAGTGCACCATTGATGCTTTGATACTCCATTGTGCCCTGAACTTGTCTGAGTTATTTATTGCACATTTACATATTACAACATTATCCACAAGTTTTGCGCTGATATTGGTTTAATGTGCCAGATTCTGTGAGCTTTATGTAATCTGGCTCTTTGTGTGTCTTGCAAATCAGTCTGTTGGCCATCCTGACCGTATTAGTCAATGACTATTTATTTATTTATTTATTTATTTATTTATTTCAATTTGATGACCAGGGAAGTCCACTGGGCCAAGAAGAGCCCATTTTTATTGGAGGACCAGGGAGAAAAGCTCTACAATAATTGCAAGTTACATTTCACATATTACAAAAGGACATAATTCAATATAATTGACTAATAGCTTTCAGTGTCTGAAATTTGTGAAGTAAATGAGGAAAAATATTACAGTATCACAGAAGAGAGAATTTAGGTCATCATTTTCAATTAAATATTCAGATTTGAAATTTAAGAAAATATGATGAGCTCTGACTGAGATGCCTGACAAGGCTCAGAAGCCACCATGTTTCTCTTTATTTAACTGATTTAAAAAAAAAAAAAAAAAAAACATGGTAAATATTGTTCATCTGGAAGTATAACTGCAAGACCTTGCAGACGTTTTAACTTCCACTGGAACTGCACTTCATTAGTGTTCACTAATAAAAAACCTTTTAAAGCCTTATTGGATGCAATAAGTATAGTTGTGCATTTCTTATAAATGAAGACGTTTCCCTTCAGAAGGGAAGCAGTTTAAAATGGTGTCAAAAATGTTCAGAAATACATTATGAATAAAAAAATCTAAGGTAGCATAATTTTAACAGTTTCATCATGACTGTCTGAAGACTCTTTTACACTTGTATATATAATTATTATTAAATAAAAGCAAATTAAAATGCATCCATAGTTTGTCGCTGGGCTTCATTAACAATCATGTAGGTACCAAGCTACCCCTACACAATATAAGTGTGTTGGCATGATGAGCAGCAGTGCTAATCAAATAAGCATACTGCTCATTGCACCTACATGGTTGCAAGCACCTTTCCATGGTCAGCAATGTGTTTGCAGCCATGAAAACGTGTTTGCATTCAAGAGCACACAATGTATCAAAATGGATCGTGTATAGGCAAAGCTCAAATATGAGCATGCGCTGGTGCAGACATATAGGGCAAGTACTAGGAAAGAATAAAGAATGAAGGGAAGTGAAATGGGGAACTGCTACACTAAAGTGTGTTACACTGAATAATTAATGTTGAAGAAGGGAAATGCTGAAAGTGTACTCATATCCTGCAGGCATATGTAACAAAGTGTATAATAAGTATTTCTGACATAATACGTGATAGTGAAGTACTGACAATTAATGTTCATAGTCTATACAAGGCTAACTGCCTTGGAGAGCCATTTTAAGCCTAGTCAGTAACCTGATATTAGAATCAAACCCTGCATATTGTGTCTGTGAGGTGAAGACCTTAAACATTATGCCAAACCCACACTGAAAATGTGTTAGCACAATATAGGTTTTTAGGTAAGCACTAGAATAGCTACTGTTACAGACCATTTTAAGCTAGCTAATGTCCTTTCAAAGGTGAGAAATAAACCCTGCACCTTGTGTCTGTGAGGTAAACACATTACCCATTATGCCAGTCTCCCATTCTCAGATGTGAATGACAATCCACAGTTACACACATAAATAGTAACAGGCAATAAAGGATGTGATAGGGAGATAAAGGTTGTAGTGTAACAAAGTGGAGTGAAAATGTGATGAATATGCTAATTAAATGCTGACTTGAGATAACATTTAGCAAGGACAGAAGAGAATCTGAGGGATGAATGAATAGATTGTTTGTTAACAATGAAGATGTGTATGCAGGGAATGTATGTATGCAAGCTGACAGCATGGCTGTATTATTCATCTTACGATATATATACACAAGAACAAATGGACCTTACAGCTGTACTGTCAGGTAAATTTGAAATGGATATGTTTATCCAAAGAAATGACAGTGGCACCGATATGAAAGGGATTTATCACCTATGAGCATGTAATAGACACGCAAGTGCTGTATGGTTACGTAAATGTTACATACCAATCTAATAAGAAGCAACATACATTAGTTACAAATGACAAGGCAGAGCAGATGACATGTCAGGAGACCAGTTTTGTCATGGATGATTTGCAGTCATGTTTGACATAGCAATACTGGATATGCTTATATGCAATTACAGGGACCAGTAACATAACCAGGGGCGGCATAAGTAACAGCAATTCAGTAGCAGCAACAGAATAGAAAGTGTTGTAACACAGAACCGGAGACAGTTTCTGATGCTCTCACAGCATGCTGTACAGTAAGAAATGTTTATGGAATCACATATCTGCCATTAAACTGGATGGTGTGATGGAAACAACTGTAGTATGAAAGACATTAGGAAAAAGAAATGCAATACAGAGTGCAATTATCTTGTGAATATGAAATGCAAATGAGCAAGGCGTGACCTAAGAAACATTTCCATCATGTCATTTTTAAATACATGTGCAGGCAGAGATCATGGGTGCTACAGATATACACATATTGGTCATGTTAGGAAGAACACCCCAAAGGGAGTACGGCAGTATCATACCATGTAAGGTACAGTGATGATGTATCAGGTTTATAAATGTCTGAAAAATCTGGCCCTTTGAGTGTGCGTAAGTCACATTTGTCTGCACATTTTTCTAATAGGCAGCTGTTACCAGATTCAAACTCCTGCCTATTATACAAGCTTCTCTCAAGACCTCTGTGTTGACTGCATGTGCCACCGCTGACAGGAATGGAAGCTGTTAAAAATAACTGAACTGAATGTGTGTGTTAACACAGGTGATAAGAATATAATATGAATAATCTCATTTATTCACAATGCAGGAAAGGAGCTACACATGTTACTATCTACACAACAATACGCCTGCTACCTTGACAAGGAAGCTGTTTCCATCATGTGTGACACACTGTTCTAAAATTGAACGCCAGTCTATCTGTGCAGATATGCTATAAAAGCCATGCATGTACTACAGGAGCAATCAAAGCATGACATGCACCAAATAATCATTTCATTGCCTTGCAGTCATTGTCGCTTTTGCATCTCTAACACATAAAACAAGAAGGCATGGGGTCTCGTCAGATGTTTTAATACATACAAACATATCAGGATGAATAGTAGCATCTTTAAATTTGGACAAACTAGTTAACAAACAGAGCTTACATACATACATACTGTACATACATGTTTCTCAACAGCTAACTGCAAAATGGCAGTCAGGCTTGCACATGCTCAGTATTTATACAATCAGCATCATACATTGCAGTCTGGCTTTCTCAAGATTGTGACTAATGGCTGGTGGTCTGTTTCAATCTGGGTAGATCTACCGTAAAAATAATCATGGAAATTCAAACATGCAAACACAATTATCAAAAGCTCTTTCTCTATCTGGGCATACTGCATCTTAATTTGGGTAAGAGTTCTTAATGCGTAGGCAACAGGTTGATCTTCTTGTAGAATAATGCACCAACTCCAATTTTCAAAGCATCACAGGAAAGTGTAACTGGTTTGTGAACATCACAGTATCTGAGTGTTGGTGGACTAGCAATTCTGTGTTTCAGTATAACAAATGCTATTTGGTGATACTCTTACCAAGACCAGAATACATCTTTACATGTCAGCTCTCTGAGTGGTCCTGATAGTTGGCTCAAGTCTGGAATGAACTTGCCTAGGTAGTTAACCATGCCAAGAAAATCTTGCAGGGCTTGAATATTGTCTGGGGCTGGCATCTTGAGAATGGTTGTTTGCTTTGAAGGGTCTGATCATAAGCCTGTACTCGTAAATAAATGACCAACTCATGTAACTTCTTGTAGCCTAAATTTGCATTTCTGTAGGGTGAGCTTAACATTCACTAGATATGCCCATTCTAGAACTTTTCTGAGGTTTCTGTCATGTTCTGCTTCATCACAACCTCCTACCAGTATGTTGTCTACTATAATAGCATAAGGATACCCAGAAATAATTTACTCCATTGCACGCTGAAAGATGTCACTTGCAGAATTTATCCCAAATGGCATTTTCAAAAATATGTACCTGCCAAATGGTGTACTGAATGTAGTGAGCAATGAGGATTTTTTTTTTGTCAAGCTGAATTTGCCAAAATGAACTCTTTGCATCTAAGACAGACAAAATAGAGCATCTGGCATCAAGGCTGCAACTTCTTTGACTGTGCACATTGGTTGATGAGGTCTTTTTAGTGCTTTGTTCAAATCTCATGGATCAGTACATATTCTGATGTCATCTGAACTTTTCTTATGAGCTACCAACATGGGGGATACCCATTCAGTTGGAGTTTTGACTGGACAAATAACAACTTGTCGCAGTATTTTATCTAACTCAGCTTTGACTCTGTCCTGCATGCCTATTGGAACTTTTCGTGCTGACCTGATAACTGGACTGACCTCTGGGTCTAACTTCATGGAGTACACAGCTGGAAGTTTGCCTAGTTTGCTTTGGCAAAGATCAGTATAGGTAGAAAAAATGTAAATGTGTTGGGCAACATTAGAGTAGTGATCTTTTAAGCTAACTTGGTGGACTTTCTTATTAAATTAAAGCAATCCCATTTTCAAAATGTCTGTGAGCCCTAAAAATGATTGAACATGCCTTTTGACCACATAAAATAATAAGTCATAACTTCTCGCAGCAGAGTAACATGAAAGCACTACTAAGCCTTCAGTCTGAATTTCTTCACCTCCATAAGCAACAAATTTCTCACACCTTGCTAAATCTAGCCTTTCACCTTTACACACTCTAGCAAATGTTTCTGCAGATATAACATTGCACTTGGAATCTGTATCAACTTTGAGATCTATGTGTTTGTCATTTATCTGAACAGTATAAAATACTTCATTCTTTGCCCTTAAATCTACTGCATTGACTGTTTCATGAAGCACTAACACACCAACAACATAAACCTTGAGATTCAATAAAGCTCCAAGGAAGAATAAGGTGTGCAGCACAGCATTGCACCTTGCATATTCATGAAGGCACACTGCTGTAATGGGTCCCAATTAGATCGATGAAAAATCAAAATCTCAAATGGCTTAGATGTCGAAAATGCCATTCTTCGTAATCGCTATTGGGAGATTGCAGTACAGTGAAGATTGGAAAATTTGCCCTTTCCTCACTATAGTGCGATCTCAGAGTTGGAATATATATTTAGTGGGGGGGGGTGCAGCCCCCCACAATACCGATTTCGAGTTCCTGCATTTCCGCTCATGTGAGCATTCAAGATTTTGTCTTTATAATATAGACTCGCTGTAACACCTACGCGAGCACAATCCATGAACAAGTGCAGTGGGTGTGTTACAGCAGTGCCCACACATGTAATACACCCTCTGCACTCAGAAAGTGCTGTTATGGCACTGTTAAATGTAAACAGCAGTTGTTTGCGGACATACCACACAACTGTTGAGATATTCACAGAATGTCCACAGTTTTGCCTCACATATCTGGCCATTGAAGGCCAAAGTAAAAGTATATAATTACAGACATTTGAGTGCCAGACATTATACATGTGAGGAAGCTCATGAATGCAAAACCAGTTATTCTATCCACATGTAAGATTTGTAAGAGAAAATTTTAAAATTGTCATTATGTTTGTGCCTTTTTGTCTCCCCATTACTTATGACTTTGTCCAAATGTCTTGCTGAAAGAGGATGGAGGTATGTGCACACCCCTAAAGTGAGCAAAATTTAAAATCCATTTATCTTTTTTTTATTACCAACCCAAGTAAAGTTTAAGCATAGCTGAGCGGGTGTGCGCATAGCACAGCTGTGTTTAGCATAGCTTAAATATCCAAAAGAGATAAATAGAAATATACAAGTAAAACTCTCAAGCTGAAATAGCATAGTGGTTAGAACATCTGCTTTACATGCAGTCATTCATGGTTTGAGCCCCAGTGAAATCTGTTCACCTTACATGTAAAAGCAGTATTAAAAGTCTAATGTTTTATTAATTGAGGTAGTAAATAAATATTTATCAATCAGGGTAGTGTAGCAGGTCCAAAATTGAGGTGTAAGTCCAGAAAAGATGTAAAAACTCCATATAAATACAAGTACCCCATACAGTATAGTCATACAAGAATAAATGTAAATGAAAGCACATGGGGGGATGACATGGAAGGTAAACATAAAATTATAATATGTCAGTAATGACAAATGAATCTCATACACCTGATAGTCTATAAAATGAAATTTGAGCAATATTAGCTAGCACTCAGCCATGCTTAGCTGGTGTAAGCATTGTTTAAATATAAATGCTTAGCAATGAGTAGCCCAACTAAGTGGATTTGCGTATTGGTAAGCAGTGCTCAATATCTGACCCTTTAAGCACTGCCAACCTTAGCTAAGCAGGTTTGCCCATCGCTTAGCTTAGCTCAGCAAATTCAAAAATGGTCCAATGATGGCAAAGGGTGGGAAATCAGCCCTATTTTAAACTTGCAAGCTTGAATACAGCCCATAACCAGTTGTAGCTCATGACTGAATGCACTATGGCTGGAGTTGATGAGGGGTCATGCTTTCGGGCACAGCGCTGGGACATTCAGCAGTCCAGGGTCATGGTTTGACTCCTAGTGAAAGACTATGAGGGGAAACAGCTGCAGGGTCAGTACCAGGGCTCCCAATACAAAGTGGAGGCCTAGGACTGTCTCACACATGATCTCACCAGTGCCACTGGCATTCCTCGAACTGGTGAGCAGGTCCAGCACCATTTCCCTGACCTCAAGCATAGGAAGATGGAGTTCTTGGTCCAGTGGGTCCAAGATGGATGGGCAGGGAATGTCCCAGATGTGTGTAAGTATTAGTATCAAGTAGTCTTTGCCAAAGTCCAGCCTGTGTATATGATGGATAGGTATGCATAAATTTTTCTCTATCTGCTGTACAGCTGCAGATGACAGGGCCATGAATGTGGATGTCCATGCCAGCAGGCTGCTAAGGCTGCATCGTGAGGCTGGTGAGTACAAATCTAGCTTGTAGAATTCAAGGCAAATAAATAGAAAGGAGTAGAATGTCACCTGTCAGTATTTTAAAATGTGCATTGTTTGTACTGAATAAATGAGACATTAGCAGAGTAATAGTGACGTACAGGGTATATATCAATAAAAGTGTCAGTATCTGTCAGTAAAACTCAAAACTCCAGACTGTAGTGTTTATTTTGGTATATGGTGGAATTAATCTAAATGTGTACGGGTTCTGCACAACAACGATGGCTCTGAAAGCATTAAATAATTGAGGCTCATCTGACAAAGATTGTGGAGCTTTAAAACAGGAGATTAACTATATGAAATGTTCCATGCACCAAGATTTGATACCTGAATAGTAATGTTGTTTTAACCAGTGTTTCCCAGACTGTACTATGTCAAAGTATGACTACACAGTATAAGAACTATCTGACATGCATGAATGTCAGAAGTACAAGGTCAGATTGTACAACCAAGAGAGCATAAGGTAGAAAACAGTCAAACAAGAAACAGCAGTTCCTCAAAAGCTCATTCTGAATAAGTACTAACTTGTACTTTTAGCACAGACAGACGTGGTTCGAATACTGAGAGTGGTAGTAAGCTTTATGCATAATTTCACCCAGAAATATGTGAATATGTGTAGAAACAGTCAGGTAGTATTAACAGAAATTTCCTCCACAAGTCTGCCAGGTAAGAAAAGATATATATTAGCTATAAGAAGGCTGTACTTATACACTCTGTACAACATCCACTGTCCAAACCCAAGGCTGCAAATGCAAGATGAGTACATAATTCAAGTAGTCTCCTCTGATAAATGTCCCTCAAGTGTCACTCTGTAATGGCTAGTGGTCATTGCTGCCAACACCCAGGGTGACCGATAGAAATCAAGGCAGAGTATGGCAGTAGCTCACGCACACAGTATGAGTGCACATATGTAACCTTGACTATGTGAATATGGGTAGAAACAGTCAGGTAGTGTTAACAGACATTTCCTCCTCAGGTTTGCCAAGTATGGGAATGTTCAAATCTGCCTTAGAAAGGCATTATTAATACACTGTGTACAAACATACTACTGCCCAACCCAATGCCATAGGTCGATGTAAAGTGAGGTCATACCTGGAGAGTAATGAGTAGAGTAATGATCATTACAGTTGTAAACAGTTGAAGCCTATACAGTTGTTAATTGACATCTCTCTCTCTCTCTCTCCCCCATCCTATCTGCACCAATAATCTATACACATATATCAACGGGTATGTTTTACAACAAACCTACTGTTGGGACATGTGTCCTATTGTTCTACAGATATTTAAACATTTGATTATTAATGTTCCCTGTTCAAATACTATCATTGGTGGCCTGTTGTTATCAATGTAACCTGCATCTTGTTATAATGTCCACTGTGGTTCCATATATGCATGTGTTCTGTTTGCTATCCAACTGTTTCAAATCTGTTTTATGAGGTCAATTGGAACACCCATGCATGCTGTTATAACTAATTCTGGAATGTATTGTTCATGACTAACCAACATATGTTGTAAAACCTCAACACCATAGCAAGTCTGGGAAAACCGATCCCAGCAGATCTGCCTGTCCCACCACACCTGGCCATGGCTACAGGCCCCAGCACATCTGGGACCCAACCTGGGACCTCCTCGTCTGCTGTTTCTGCACCACCTTTGGGTGGAACCACCTCAGGGGATGGGACACCCAACCACCCGGGAGCGAGCACAGACAGGACACTGTCACCCATAGTCAAGTCCAGGGCTTGGTGCGTAGTGAGGTCTGAACGAAGTTTGGAGATCAGCTATGCCAGCTTGAGGACTGCATGGTGCATCTTGAGGGTAAGCCTGACCCTCCTGCTCAGCCTCCAGCACTACCACCTTTGGGGCCGTGAAGGTGCAGCGGTGACTGCCCATAGGTGGAGACCTCAATCCCACTGTATCCATTTGGGGGTCTCATGGGCATCCGATTCCCAACCACCCTCCCCATCCAAGGTGTTTAAACCCCCCCACATGTGTCATATACCACTCCTGTCTGCTGTCTTGTCTGTCATGTCTGTTTTTCTACCCAACTTACCTCCCCAATTATACCTAATATCCTTCCTTAACATTGCCTTAAAAAAAGGCAATCTGTTCCCAAAGAAAATGACGCCCTATACATAGCTGTCTATTTCACACACATGTCCACTGGACACGTGTAATCCAGTCCAGATGGCTTGACAACACACTACTGTTGTCCTCACCCCTCTTTCAGGGGTTTGTGTGTCCAAATTTACCTACAGGTTTTGTAGAAGTGCACAGCTGTTGCTGTAGAAGAAATGGACAGCTATTACCCTTCCTTACTCCAGTCCTACATACCCTAGCTATTTTCTCCACTGTTTTTCCCACTGTGTGCCCCTTTTTTAACCACCGTCCTATCACCCCTTTTTTCTTTTCTTTTAAAAAAATTAGCATGGGGTAAGTGGGAGTAAGTGGCAGTGAACAGCAGTAAGTGGCAGTAAGCAAGTTTGTGTGAGGCTAAGCCATGCCTTCACAGTTTAAGCATCTGCACGGTTAACCATGTGTTGGCATCACTTACCATCATACAAACTCATGCAAACCCACTTACAACTGCTTAAAACTGCCTAAATCACCCTGTCTCTATCAGCCATTGTTCTGTCCAGCAACAAAATAATCAGCCCTGCCAAGACTTGAATACAGGACCCTGTACACACTAGTCAGAGCAATGTACCACTACACCATCTTAGCTATAGGAACCTCTATTAATTTTTCAAATATATCATTCAATGCAGGTATTGAATAGTAGTGAAAAACACTGTAGAATCAGTCATGTTTCTATATATAAATATACACATATAAGATATGTATGGTGAGCTAAATATGTGAAAGTTTATACAACTATTTATAGAGATATACATATAAAATATACACATGTAAAAAAATAAATATATTTGTGTGTGTGTGTGCATATGTGTGTGTATAAATATATATATATATATATATATATATATATATATAAATAAATATATTCACATATACATATAAAAAAGATATATATATATATATATATATATATATATATATATATATATATATATATATATATGCTCATAACACGTAGTGGAGTCATACGTCCGCACCATACCTCTCAACCTTTTACTGCAAGAATTCTGGCCAATGGCTGTGAAAATGGGAGGACAATGGGCCAAAACTAGGGACATAATACAAATATTGCTCTTATAAATGTGGAATGTTGCTGGAGTAACAGGGTAAGTTACAGCATACATGTTCTGAGGGATGTTCATAGGTTCATATGTTCATAGGTTGATACTAGGCTATCTGCCATAGGGTATTTACAAGCCTAGCCAGAGTGTGTTTAGCTTTCACCACCCTTTTAAATGAGTTTACTGTGCCCTTTTTAGGTTAGTTTACTGTGCCTCTGTCTAGTAGTGACACAGAAGTGATCCACAGGGTAAACCTACGATCTCCTATCCACTCGTCAAGATTCCAATTGAAGAGAGTCAGTGATGGGCTCTATTCCAGAGTGCTGGGAGCCTCTGGGTTATAAATCCATCTCTCCAGCATGTCCTATTAATTTCTGTGTTGAGGTTCAAGTCTCTCGAGCGTGTAGCTCTAATGGATTTGGATTTTTTTAGATGGAGCATATCCTTTAATTCTGGGTTGGACATGGCTTTATACGTCAGGCACAGATCGCCTCTAAGTAGGCGGTATGCAACTGAGTAGAGCTGGAGTTTCTTTAACCGAGCAGCATAGGTCATCTGTTTGAGTCCCTTGATCCTCTTGGTGAGGTACTTTTGGGGTCTTTCCAGTTGCTGCAGGTGTCCGGTAAGGTACATCCCAAATGGGGCATTGTATTCAATTATGGGCCAGATGAGTGATGAGTAAAGGGGCACAATGACCTCCCTTGATCTAGATGTGAATCCTTTCATGATAAGGTGGGCTATATAGAAGGTCTTCCTAACCACTTTGGCAATGTGGTTGTCAAAGGAGAGATTACTATCAACTTGGGTCCCCAGGTCCCTAATTACTTCCTCCATACTTAATGGATTACCGCCTATGTGGGCACTTTGTTTTTCCCAAAGGGGATGACTATACACTTTTTGGCGTTTAGCTTTAGGCCATGGCTTTGGCACCAGTTATCCATCTCTGTGAGACCCTTTTGGAGGATGCTTGTGTCTGCTGGAGAGTTGATTATGCACCCAGTTTGCAGTCATCTGCGAACTTGGTCAGCCATAGTCCTCCAGTGTTAGCCTGTACCTCAAAAAAATATATCCCGAACAAGAGAGGTCCCAGGACTGAGCCTTGTGGGATGCCACTTGAAACTGGTTTAGAGTCTAACATGGCTCCCACAATTCTGACCATGTGGGTTCTATCCTTGAGCCAGTTTGCAACCCATCTTATGACATAGGGGTTGATATTTAAGCTGGGGAGCTTATTTATGATGCCAGAGTGGAGTATTGTGTCGAAGGCTTTTGTGAGGTCCAGGTAGGCTGTGTGGACTACCTTCCCTTCATCTATGGCCTTGGTGACTGTTTCAAAGAAATCGACCAGGTTCGAGAGGCAGGATCTGCCTTTAACAAAGCCAAATTGGGTAGGATCCAGCGTCTGTAGGTCCCCAATGTCTTTGTTTATGAGTTTCATGATGATCCGCTCCATAGCTTTTCAGACCAGGCTAGTCAGGCTTATGAGGCGATAGTTTCCAGGGTCCGTTGAGGCACCACCTTTGTGGAGTGAGACCACTGTTGCTGTACGCCATTCCTTGGGTACATATCCTGTAGTAAGTCTGAGATTGAACAGTAGCTTTATATGAGGTTCTAGCTCTTTTTGGAGCTCGTGTAGGATGCAGCCTGGGACACCGTCCGGTCCCATTGATGCTGTGTTTTTTGCTTTGGAGAGGGCAGCTCTCACCTGAGCATCTGAGATGTCAGGGAGACAACTCTCTGCTGGGATAGATATTTGCTCTTTTGGGGAGGAAGGGGGGGAATTTGCACTGAACATGTCTTCCAGGATGTTGGCAATGTCTGTAGGTTCAGTGTATTTTTTGTCATTTTGAACTAACTCTGAACATATCTGGGAGTTGTCACCCAGGTTCCTAACATAACTAAAGAAGGTCTTGTGATTATCTTTAGTGTCCTGTGGAATTTTTCTCTCGAAGCTGGCCTTGGATGATTTTATGAGGGACTGTAGTTTTTTGCTAGTACTGATCAGAGATGTCTTCCCTTTTAGGAATTTTGCTCTATCATGTAGTAGCTTCCTCCTTTTGTTGTATAGCTTATTTATGGCTGGGGTCCACCAGACAGGATGCCTGCCTTTGGAGGATTGGGTCTTGGTTTTATTTGGGATTGCATGATCCATGCATTCCTGAAGGTGTGCATAGAATGTGTTTATAAAGAATTCTGCAGTTTGGGCCGTAATTTCCACTAGCCCGGGGGCTTTGAAGGATTTCACCTCGGTTTTGAGATGTGTGAAATTAGCTTTTGAGAAGTTTTTCACTCTGGTTGTCTGGGCTGGTGGTGGGGTCAGGATGTGGATGTCCAGAGAGATTAATTTATGGTCCGATCTTACCAATGAGGGGTATACCTTTGGTGTGGAGCATAGAGTCCCCATGTTTGTGACGATCAGGTCCATTATGTTTTCCCCTCTTGTGGGAGTGGTGACTAGTTGTTCCATAGCATTTGAGTTTATAAATTCTAGGAACCTTTGGGCTAGGGTGTTGGGGCTTGAGTAATGCTCCCAGTCAATGTTTGGGTAGTTGAAGTCACCCAATATAATGGTGTTTGGAGAGACCTTCATATTCTCCAGTGTTCTCAGGAAAGCCGAGTGAGGTTCTTGAGTTTGGGAGGGTGGTCTGTAGCAGGCTACAAACTGAAAGGCAGTTTTTCCCACTGTTAGTTGCACATGGATGGTCTCCAATGCTTTGTGCAGTGCCACTAACCTGGAGGTGTGGGTATCTTTGATGAATATGGATACTCCCCCTCCCTTTGTGGTTTGGTCCAAGTTTTGGGGCCGAAAAGCATGGTATGAGGTATAACCTGGTAGTGCTGGGGTGCTCTCGGGGCCCTTGAACCAGGTCTCTGTTACTGCACAGATATCGATATTCTCCATACTGAGGAGAGCTTTGAATGCTTGCATTTTGAGGTTTAGACTTCTGGCTTTGAGTAGCATTACCCTTAGTTTCTTATTCCTTGTGTTGTCTATGGAGGTGGGTTTGTCTTTTGAGCCTTGCCTAAAAAAGTAACTATGGGGGTGGCAAGAGCCTTTGCCAGTATCCAAAAGCCCAGGGGTGACAGGTGCAAGCCGTCCCTAGCGAAGCAACGTGGCTTGTCGAGCATGTCATCCCAGGCTGACAGACACTGGATCCCCTTTGAATGACACCAAAACTTTAGCCAATTGTTAAAATTGATCATTTTGTCTTTATACTGTGGCATCATTCTTGGTGAGGGTAAGATGCTACTCAAGGTCAGGGTCATACCTGCCTGGGCTACATGATCACAGAGCTCCTCTATGTCTCTTTTCATGTAGTCCAGGGAGGTACGTCTCAGGTCATTCACACCAGCATGGACAATGACTGAGTCATATTTGTACTTGCTTTGGAGTGACCTGAGTGCTTGTTTTATGTGGCGGTTCAGAAAATGAAATGTGGGTCAACACTTACTGACTGGAATCTTGACATCATCGCACTGATGTACCAGGAAATGCAATTAAGGAATGTGTGGAACAAACCAGAAATATGAGAACTAAACATGGACATTCTGACACAATCTGGCCAGTTGAGAGGTATGCTCAGAACCCCTTGGTGCAACGAATTTGGACCAAGCCTGACAAAGTGGAGGGTGGAAGCCATGAAAATAGGGAAATATCTGGGAAAGAGTAGTGGAAGCTAGGTTAAGAAGGGAGGTGATGATTACTGATCAGCAGTATGGTTTCCTGCCAGGAAAGAGCACTACAGATGCAAAGTTTGCTTTGAGAGTGTTGATGGAGAAGTATAGAGAAGATCAGAAGGAGTTGCATTCTGTCTTTGTGGATTTAGAGAAAGCATATGATAGGGTGCCTAGAGAAGAGTTGTGGTATTGTATGAGGAAGTTAGGAGTGTCAGAGAAGTATGTAAGAGTGGTACAGGAAATGTATGAGGGTAGTGTGACAGCGGTGAGGTCTGCGGTGGGAGTGATAGATGCGTTTAAGGTGGAGGTGGGATTACATCAAGGATCATCTCTGAGCCCTTTCTTATTTGTAATGGTGATGGACAGGTTGACAGGCGAATTAAGACAGGAATCCCCGTGGACTATGATGTTTGCAGATGACATTGTGATGTGTAGTGAGAGTAGGGAACAGGTGGGGGAGACCCTGGAGAGGTGGAGATATGCTCTAGAGAGAAGAGGAATGAAGGTCAGCAAGACTAAGACAGAATATATGTGTGTGAATGAGAGGGAGGATAGAGGAATGGTGAGGATGCAGGGAGTCAAGGTGGTGAAGGTGGATGAGTTTAAATACTTGTGATCAACAGTTCAGAGTAATGGTGAGTGTGGAAGAGAGGTGAAGAAGAAAGTACAGGCAGGATGGAGTGGGTGGAGAAGAGTGTCAGGAGTGATTTGTGACAGGCGAGTACCAGTAAGAGTGAAAGGGAAGGTCTACAAGAGGGTAGTGAGACCAGCTATGTTATATGGGTTGGAGACAGTGGCATTGAAAAAAAGGCAGGAGTCAGAGCTTGACGTGGCAGAGATGAAGATGTTAAGATTTGCACTGGGTGTGACAAGGATGGACAGGATTAGGAATAAGTATATTAGAGGGTTAGCCCAGGTTGGAAGGTTTGGAGACAAAACCAGAGAGGCAAGATTACGTTGGTTTGGACATGTGCTGAGGAGGGATGCAGAGTATATTGGGAAAAAGATGCTAAGAATGAAGCTGCCAGGTAACAGGAAAAGAGGAAGGCCTAAGATAAGGTTTGTGGATGTGGTGAGGGAGGACATTCAGGTGGTTGGTGTGACAGAGCAAGATGCAGAGGACAGGAAGAAATGGAAACAGTTGATCTGCTCTGGTGACCACTGATGGGAGCAGCCAAAAGAAGAATAAGACTAGAATAGATAAGCTGACACAATTTCTGCAGTAACACTCTCCTTTCTGTTCTAACATATATTGACTGATATAGCACAAGTCCATTACCCAATCACTTCCCACTAGTTATTGATTTAAATCCTCACATCATCCCACTGATGTGTTAGAAATAGACAAGTATGGGGGCCAGGCAACAGTACATCCCACAAATATCTGGACATAACATCACAGTGGGTAAACTACACTGAGCTGCTAGGCATGTCACCAAGCACTGTCTAAACTACAGTCAGACTGACACAACAATAACCCAAATCAGCTATGGGGAATTACACATTTATGTGTAAAGGGGTCAGGCACTACATGGATGCAACAGCACTGAAAAACAGACACCAGTGTGAATGTGCATACCCACAACCAAGTCCACCACAGTCACAGTCACATACTGGTAAGCCAAATGAACAGTAGAGTATAAGGACTGTGTGAATAAAGTCATCAGCATGCTTGGCCCTCACACACTACCCCTACAGATACTGGCCCAATTCATAGTATAGTATGACTCCTGACCATGGTGTGGAACTCAGTCCTCCCCTACAAACATATACAGTTGATAGAGAACCAGAAACTAGGGAAGCATGCAAAGTCAGGCAGAAAAGGAACCATAACACTTACATCTATCCCCCCACCCTACACAGGCCAACTAACATATTCACAAAACACTGCTACACATTTCTGACAGTCTGTCAGCGATCAGCAGAAATACACAGGCCTCCCAACTGTATGGAGTCCCACAGAATGTCCAGGCGTTGCCCTCATATATAAGGCCTCTTGCACATAACATGGCTGGCAGTCTGATACTTCAGTGAGATGATATCAGTAATGAAGTTACTAAATAATAATATACCATATCCATCCACCTCCTACTACATGACATCTGGACAAAGCCGGACATACCTGATGGACAGAGGCCCAAACACAGGGGCATCATTAACATATTGCTGTTATAAACTGAGAAAGTTGCTGGCATAACAGGGTTTGTTGTAACATATACATTCTGAGGGATAAGAAGTCAGAAACAAAAATGGATGTTACCATTTACTGACTGCAATCCTCAGAGTATGCTACTGAATTTCCAAAGACAAAAAAAAGTGTAACTCACCAAATATAAGTGTTCAAAATCTGGCCAGTCTGTGCATAGTACTACAGTTGAGAGTTATGTTAACTGCATAACACTGTCAGACTTAAAATCATGCAGAACAGCCATATCCACACAAACCCTGTCAAGCTAGCAGTACTTACATATGTATAACAGCAATACTTACATTCAGTCCCTATGTCTGGAACATTCTCCCCCAGATTGTCGGGGTGTCTCCACAGTGTTTGTTGTAAGAGGTATTTCTAATTACCCTCTGTGATGCTGTTTGTCACACATTTCCATGAAGTCCTCCTCACAGGCAAGGTAAAGGGTCAATGCCCACATGAAGTACTCAGTTATAAGAGTGTGTTGCTATGCAGTTGGCTATTGTAATGATACCACAGCTGTTCTACATGCAATTAGCAAGTGGGAGAATCCAATTGGTGCACAGGCCATCAGCTGCCCATGAGCATTACTTGCAAAAGGCAAGCTGGTGCCCATGTAAAGCAGATGTATATCCTACATCCCGAACAGAGAGCGAGAGAGAAACAGACAGAAAAAAATAACAACAGCAAGCAGAATATAACCACCTACACTTGAAAGAAAAACAGGTATGTCAAACAAGTATGCAAGTAATAGACTGCAGTAGAGGTATGTAATAACGGGAAATAAGAAGTTTAACATATATGTCTCAACAAGACTTGCTGTACTGATATACTGCTGATCAGAACCTATGGCCATAGCATCTGTGTCTGTCTGCAGTGACACAGAATACAACTCAGGCCCCCGAGTCACCACAGGAAAGGATGGCTTACATGTGACTACTACTGGAGTGTGTGTTGAACAATACTGATAGTGATAGTGATAGTGACACTGCTAGGCCAGCTACATCCACAGGTATATCATCTGGACCAACAGCCTTTCCATTCTTACATCTCTTTATAGCTATCCTGACTTCACCCTTGATATTCTGTTGAACTTTCTGATTCACCATGCCCACATCATCCAACCATCTCTCTCTCTGTCTGTCTCTCTCTCATTATCCTCATTCAACAGCCCATCAAAGTAGTTTCCATCTGCTTTACACACTTTTATTGCTTGTGAGTACATTTCTACCATTACCCTTTATCACCCTTATTTGCTGAACATCCTTCCTAGCTACATGCCTCTGGCTAGCCAATTGGTACAGGTCCGATCCTCCATCCTTGGTGTCCAACCTTACATACAACCCTTCAGATGTCCCATCCTTAGCCTTTGCCACCACTGTCTTTGCCATGCACCTGATCTCTCTATACTCCTGTCTACTCTCTTTATGTGTCTGACAATCCCACTTCTCCTTCACCAACCTCTTTCTCTGTATACTCCCTTGTACTCCCTCTCTATGTCCTCCTTCCTCTGTCCAGATGGCACACCAAGCCCTATTCTACTCATCTACCTTAGTAGCTCAGATGTAATTACCCATATATTTGGTACCTGTTCACTGACACCCACTCCCTATCGTAACTCTTCCATGAACCAACCTCTCAATCACCCCTTTACAGTATCCACCATTTGCTTCATTGTGCAACCTCAAACGCCTCCCCCTCTTCTTGATCAACATCATCCCACAGACCAACATTCCCTGCTGCCTAACTACACTTTCCACTGTCACCACACTGCAGTTTCTATTCCCCTTCAAACAGGCCCAACTGCATAGGAGATAATCCACCTGTGTGCATCTCCCTCCACTCTTGTATGTCACCCTATGCCCCTTGGTCTTGTAAACATACATATTCACCACAGCCATGTCCAATCTCTTTTGCAAACTCCACCACCATCACACATTCTGCATTCCTTGGCTTAACACCATACCTACCCATCAGTTCTGCAACCCCACTGTCCTCTTCACCTACTTGCACATTGAAATTTGCTGCAATCTCCAGTCTCTCACCCTTGGGTATACTCATCACCATTTCATCCAACCACTCCAAAGTACTCCTGTCTCACCCATCACACACTCAACTAGTGGAGTATATGCATTAACAACTGTCATCATTACACCAATACCCAACCTCATAAATATCACTGTACCCAACACTCTTATCACCTCCAGAAACACCATTGGCATAATGTTCCTTCAGGTTAACCCCTACATCATGTCCACCCTCATACACACCATGATAGAACTATTTGTACCCGACTCTGATACATACAGCCATAACCCCCCCTTACATCTGGTCTCTGGAACACACAATATATCCATCTTTCCTCTGTCCATCAGATCAGTTAGCTGTGTCCCCATACCAGTCATACTTGCAACATTAAAAGGGCCTACCCTCACTACCGCACTCCTAGCTTTTCTCCTCTTTGCTTGCCATATCAGCGGCAGACATCCTCCAGGGTATGTCTGTGAAAGCAAAGGCCACTGTACTATCAAATGACATACGTGTGTTACATCAATATGAAGAAAGTGTCACTAATCTTGGCCCATAGCCCACCATGTATGTACAGCATCCTCCAGATGTCCTGCCCTAACAGGTTGACAGGAATGACTGGGCAGCAAGAGTGTAATTACAGTGTGCCATACTGACATAGAACATAAATGTATAGCAGGTATTAACTGTCCATATGTGTGTATGGGTAGGTGTACCTGGCTGCCTCATAACAACTGACATGTTAAGCAAAACATCAGGTAAATAAGCTGTACATGTTGTACACATGTGTAATCTTAGTTTCTGTGCATCCAATAGAGTTACACTTCTACAGCTACTGGTTATGGCATTGCCTTGACGCAGACATGGGTACTAGAATAAGCATGAGTATTACGTTGAAATTGTAAAGGTGTCCAACTGTGTTATGACCTTGTGTCCATGCCTACTACAAACAGATATATGACCACCTACATAGCTGTATGGCCTCAGAAATACCATACTTGTAAAACCTGTCTCCATCAAAGTAGAGTAAACCCCTTTGCTGGACAGCAGCAGTGCACAAAGCACATAATGGGAAGCTATACTGACTATACAGGGCACAGTAGGAGCAGGCACCAACAGGGCAGCATGTCAACCTTTGTCTGAATGAGCATATTAGGTCAAAGGTGGATTACTGTAAGGCTAACTATGAGTACAAATTGGACACATCCACTAAGGGCAATCACAAGGCCATCTTCATATATGTCTGCAGCCTCATAGGCAACAACCCTACCCACCCTGTAATGGTGGTCAGTCACAGCAGATACACGCACACCATAGCTACAGCCAACCTGCTGCAGACAGGTTTAGGGCAAACATCACCCCCCTGGCTCACCATCAGTATAGGTGGATATGCACAACACATGCACCCCTCCCCTCATCATCATGGATCAGGTGCAAACTACCTAATCAAAGTTAACAATAGCAAGTCCCCTTGGGGCCTGATAACATTCCTGTCTGCATCCTACATGAACCCAGGCATATGCTTCCACCTCCATTACACACTGTATGCAAGCACAGCCTGAGCACCATTGACATCCCATCTGCAAGGAATATGGCCATTGTCATCCCTCTACACAAATGTGAGCGATCGATGAATGGTGGTTTATGCAATGTACTGGCCCTCATTGGGGGAACATGACACATCATGGCCAGGAGTACAATGCATATTCATACAGTGGTGCTGGGTACAGAGGTATGATGTGTTTGTAAGTGGTGGCTAATGATAGTCAATAATCATGCACTGGCTCTGTAAAGAACTCTGGTCAATGTCTGAGGTCCTGTGATATAGTTCACTGTTTATGTCTTCCAGGTGCCATGCAGCAGCAAACACCTTACAATGATGCGAAGACACCAGCCATCATAGAAGCTGTAATCACTATGCCATCCTTTTTTGGCCATAGCCAGCAGAATCTATGGGAGTGGACTGCTCTGTGGGATGAGATCATCCACAGAGTGAACATCTTGGGCCACCATGGATGCACATACGATCAGGTCAGGCATAGATCAACTGACGTGATACATTGTGCCTGGCATAAAGCTGCTGCTGTAGTGAGGGATTGTACTGCTACTGGTGGGGGACCAGCCACTCAGGATCCACTTACGGTGGCAGAGGAGGTCCTTGACAACCTTGGGGTAGCCCCACACAACCTCAACCACAGGAAACAGTAGTCGTGGAGGTGGGTGGCACCCAGGCAGCAGGCGAGGAGTGTCCAGTAAGGCCAGAGTGCACATCAAAGTAACGAGATAGCATTTAAACTGTCTTCTATAGAGTCTTTAGATGCATATGTCAGTGCAAAATGGATTTGTGGGTGGGGTTTAGTAATGCACACAAGTGCACATCTATGGTGAAGGACAGCAAATTGTGTAATATCATAGTGTGTACTGTACCTGTGCTGAAATGTGCCTTTCATCTTGTACCATTGCCTAATGTGAATCTGCTGACAATACCTCTCCCTCACAACTACATAGGTCTGCACATGGGACAGCAGCCTGAAGCCAGCAAGTATGGGATTTTCCTGCTGTGGCTCACCAGTAACCCAGGCATTTTAAAGTTAATGCATGCGACCATGCACACAACTATTACACTCAGCCATTTGGCAATATCTGCATGTTCACATGTGGTGGTGTTTACTGCATTGCATCACAGTGGTCATCACAGGGGCCTATTTGCAGAAGATGTCACATACCTGTAGCATACTTCACAACCTGCCATTGCAGGACATCTGCACAAAGACTGACAAAATGCGGGGACAAAGGCCCAAAACTAGGGTCATATTGTATAAATTAGTGGTATACAGTGCATGTAAATGGTATACACACCTGTTAGAATGCCAGGTATTTGTGATATACAAAAATAAGAGCACAACAGACAATTTCAAAATACTGCAAACCTTTTATGTGACCTATAACCTGTACAATTCAATTGTAAAGCAAACAAATCTGTTAGGGGAACAATAACACATAACAATAGTACAACAAACTAGATGCATATGTGTGCACAGGCTAAAGCTACTACTTTGTTGAGGCAGCTTTGGATATAACTACAGCAGTACATCTTATTAGATGCACAACTGCCATCAATTATAGAGACTCTTTGATTAACAGTAAATAACAGTCAGCTGTCCTACCAGGATTATCCTAACATATACCCAGTTGCCTGCTACAGCAACAGCCATGGTTCACATAGAGCTGATGAAGTTGCTAAGGGACCACATGTTTGAAATGTATCAGCCTGGATAAGGGTATCAAAACATTTCCATAGCATTGCACATATCATGGAACATAGTGCAGACAGTCATCAAAAGGTGGTAAAAATATGGGGCGACAGTGACATTGTGAAGGAGTGGAAAGCCCACCAAATTCTATGAGAATACAAGACCAAAACAGGCCAGGAATGCTACCAGGAGCCCCACATCAACAGTGAAGGAGTAGCAGGAATCTCCGGAAAGTACTGGGTGTGTACTACATGTCACAACAATCTTACATGGTCTCCATATGTCTTGCCTATAGGGTAGGGTTGAAAGATGGCAGCAGTTCCTTACACCAAACAATATCCAGGCCTGGAGAAAGTCCTAAAACAATACATGAGGTCTCCAAAAAGCAAGTGGGAAAATATGTTATGGTAATATAGGACCATGGTTGAACTCTTTGGCCACAATTCTGACAGGTATTTTTGGCATAATAACACTACTGCACATCATCACAACACCCCCACCCCCACAGTGAAGCATGGTGATGGCAGTGTCCTGCTTTGGGGTTGCTGTTCACAAGCTGGAACTGGGGCTGTAGCCAAGTTGGAGGGGATTATGAACAGTTCCAGACATTGGTCCCTTGTTGCTCCAATCCTTCTGATGTTTGCCACATTGCTGTGGATGGTGAGGAATTCCACCTTTCCACACAACAATGGCTGAAACCATGCATCCAAATCAACAAAAGGATAGCTTCAACAGAACACATTAATGTTCTGCACTGGCCCAGTCAGAGCCCACACCTACATCCAATAGGATATATCCAGAGTGACCTGAAGAGGGCAGTGCACAGGAGATGCTATTGCAATCTGACATAATTGGAGGTGTTTTGCAAGGGAGAGTGTGCAAACATTGGCAAGTCAAGATGTGCCATACTTATGGACACCTTTCCAAGAGGACTGAATGCCGTGATTAAATCAAATGGTGCTTTAACAGAGTATTACTTTAAGGGTGTGCACACTCATACAACCAGCCTGTTGTACCTACTTTATTTACCATATATTACTTGTAACTGATGTGTATGTTGTTCAGTTGGATTGCACAGGTTATATGTGATATGAAATGATGGCAATGTTATCACCTGATTTCTGAGGTCTCATGTGATATATCACAAAAACTTGGCATGTTAACAAGTGTGTGTATACTTACTATATCCACTGTAAGCTTGGAAAGTTGTTTGAGTATCCGGCTTTGTTTTAACATGCATGTACTGCAGGTTATGCAGTCTGCACCTCAATTAGGACATTAATTAGTGGCACCAATCTACAGGTCAACCAAGTAATGTATCAGACAAACACAGGAGTTATGAGTAAAAGACCAAACATATGAGCCACACATCTAGGCATTCAGCAAAACTCTGTACAGTTGGGAGGTATGTTCTGTAGGAGTTACCACAATGCTATGCAGGTGAACAGCAATAATTTACATGGGTGCAGTGTGTGCTAGGTGAAGGGCATCACCTACTAACACCACTCATGTAGCCCAGAGGTGTATATTACTAGTAACAGTAATTGGAAATGGCTGCACAGCATGATGCTGAGGGTCTGTCCAGAGTGTGCATTTTATTGTCTGACTGTGTGTCATGAATGTCTCCAGTCGGCTAATGTGAGGTCTGTGTAATGCCTTTGAGGCACCACACATGTATGTGTGTGTGTGTGTGTGTGTGTGTGTGTGTGTGTGTGTGTGTGTGTGTGTGTGTCTGTGTGTGTGCAGGTTGTAATTTACATATGTTGTTTTTTCCTCACAGGTGGACATGGTGGCCATGGTCCCTCCTGCTCTGATTCTGATGTCAATGTCTCTGCAGACTCTGACCATGATGATACTCATATTGCAGCACAGGTGGGGTTGTCAGAAGCTGACTCTGTGCCATCAGTTGGCATCACACTATTGTCAACCCCATCCCCATGCACAGTCACAATGCCCACACATACCCCGTCACCAGTGGCCACAGGTAATGGACAGTTGGTGGGTGGTGGCATGGAACAGGCTAATGTGGTGACTATGGCAAGTGAGGGTGAGGCACTAGCCATAGCCAAAATGCTGGTGAGATCCCACACAGCCAGATGGGCAGGGGTTCTCAGAGGAGGATTGCAGACAATAATGCTCCTGTTGCAAGTGCCAAAGCAGCAGTCACCAGACACATGTTTCGAGCAGTCATGGAGGCACTAGCACGTAATGAACGTAACACCAGATATATATGCAGGGTCATGGATGAGCACAATCCTGGTGCCCGTGGTAATATTTGTGAACTCACTGCGTCCATCCATGAACATACTGAGGTCATGAATAGATGGTGGGGGGAGACCTTGGCACTCCTTGACAAATGGAATATCTGTGCTTGAGCATTTGGTGGATGATGGCCAGCAGCCAGGTGGATGTAGGGCAGCACCATGATCAGCTGAGGATCTAGGTGGCCATGCACCATCACATTTCTATACTGGCAGTACCACCAGCACTATTGAAGAGGGTGTGCTGTTCACACCATGACACAGCAGGCCATGGGCACGTGGTCATTGCCGGTCCAAACAGGGAAGCAGATCCATCAGGCAGTAGTCACCATCGGGAAGTAGTACTGTATCTGAACTCAGCCCTGGTGGTGCCAGTGAGACCCCTGGCAGGCCCAGTTCAAATGTCCATGGCCGGAGACAGTAAACTGTACACCCTGCCATGTATGTCCCACAGTTATCCAAAATAGCCCTGTATAGGGTGCCCATATGGCGTGACTGTGTGCATACAAACACACACACACATCACCATCAGACAAGTCACCTACACACACACACACACACACACACACACACACACACACACACACACACACACACACACACTCACACATGCACGCACAGGATCACAGTTGCCAATATTGTGTTTGGAACCCCTACCCACCAAGTTGTAGTACCACACTATTATGTGGTTATTGCAGGTGGCACAGGACTACTAGTGTGATGAGTGTTACAAGGTACCTGTAAGGTGAATAACATCACATAGCCTTGTGAGGTATGGCAATGGTGGGTGTACTGGGTGTGAGAGTACTCATAATAGTGTAACATACAAGTCTACACACTCACAACCACAGCTATACACACCAATACACACACCAACACACACACACACACACACACACACACACACACACACACACACACACACACACACACACACACACACACACACACACACACACACACACACACACACACACACACTTGCAAGTGCTGATATTAGCAGGCCAACCTATCTTGTTATTCATACCATACTGTTCCATAATGTTGCACAGGACTTACAGGGCTGAAGACTGTCTACAGATACAACGATTGATGTGAACAGTGGACCTCATACAGTGGACATAGGAATGTGTTCTGTGAGTACCATGGCATAAAATAAGAAACCATAGCCATTCAATGGATGTCATTCTCACACAAGCACACACACACAGAATACTCTTCTCTCACACACTTTTGCCAGGACTGAGATTAGAACCCCTACCTATTTATTTATTGCTACTACATTGTTACGCATTTATCGCACATGCCACAGAGATTATAGGGTGACACTTGTCCAAAGGCCTTGCAAATTATGACAAAGGATGATGTACTGGGTGAGAGAGGCCACAAAATACTGTAATCTACACATATACACACACACACAATAATACACACACACACACACACACACACACACACACACACACACACACACACACACACACACACACACACACACACACACTTGCTAGGTCTCATATTAGAACCCCTAGCTATGTAGCCATTGGTATTACAGTGGTATGCAGATGTATTTACCGCACACACCACAGAGCTTATAGGTTGGGGAGTGTCCCAAGGTACATATATAGTGAATAACATATACAGCACTTGTAAGGTATGGCAATGGTAGTTGTACTGGGTGAGACAGGCCACCAACTACTTTCACCCATGTTTGTATGCTCACAAACACATTTATACACATTAATGCACATACACACATTAACAGTATTGAGATTCATAGGTTCAAAGATTCATAGGTGTGTATTTGGCAAATGGCCATAGAGGCTTTACAAGGCTAGCCCATGGGAATACACTGGCATCATGCCACCTAATGATACTCCCCAGTATGTCGACTGATTATAAACACTGGAGTGATCCCCAGGGTGTGTATTATATTCCTCATCCACTCCTCCAGATTTCTCTTGAAGAGGGCCAGTGATGTGCTCTGCTTGACATGTATGTGATGTCTATTCTGTAGCGTGGCCAGTCTCTGGGTTGTGAACCTGCCCCTCCAGCATGTTCTGTTGATTGTGAGGATGGGGATGAGGTATCTGGGGCATGTTGTGTGGACAGATTGGTTTCTTCAGATGTAGCATTCCTGACCAGGTTGGGTCATAAATGGTTGTGTATGTCAGTCAGAGATCACACCTAAGTAGCCAATATGAGACAGAGATTCATTGGAGTTGTTGGAGTCTGTCTATATGGGGCAAGTGTGTAGTACCTAAAATCCTCTTTGTAAGGTACATTTGCAGCCTCAAGAAACACTATTCCTCCACTCCTTCACCAATCAAGCATACAAAATACGAATGGAGAACACCAACTGCTGCAAGTTTGAAATTTTTTAATTCTGGTACCTCGGCCTTCGCCTTCTCCTGGAATACATTTTACATAACACTCCACCCATTTTTATACAAATTTTTAATTAAATAATTGATGCACCAGCCCCCAATTAAACAATTCACTTTTTACCTATTACTTTAATGAAACAAATTTGGCATTTTTTTCCTTTCTTTGAACAATACTATGCAACATACTAACTAGAGAATAAATAACATTCAATTCATAAATACTTTTTTTAAATAATGTATACATAAATATGAATATTATTATAGAAAATATATACATGTTATTCATTTGATATGACCCTTGTGAACAATCCCTTTTCCTAAATATTGGAAAATATTGGGAAATGTGTGGAAAGATTACATGGAAAAAATACATTACACCTCCATATTCATTCCATTAGGAAACATAGTTTTTAAATTAAGAATGAACCTTGACTCCATCAAAAGTAATTTCTCACGAAAAAGAGCCTCATTACCATATACATTGGGTCTACCTAAAACACTGAAAACAAAACCATCTTGGACCCCCCCATGATTCTCGAAAAAATGTTTTCCCACTGGGCTCTCTAGCCTCTTATGCCTTATGTCTCCTAGATGTTCCAAAATCCTTAATTTAACCCTTCTAGTGGTTTGTCTTATGTACCAATTTTGTCTCTCACAGCCACATCCTATGATATACACAACCCCTGTTGAGTTGCAGTCATAAAATTCAGTGGCATTGTATTTGACCCCATTAATTTTGCAACCATTCAAGTTCATAACCCACTTACACACCTTACATTTTCCGCACCTGAATGTTCCCTTTCTGTCATCTTCACCCCCTCTACCATTTTTTCTGAAATTCAAAATTTCCCTGAGATTAAAATATCTCTTGTATGAAAAGGTCACCCTTGACGGAAAAAGTTTTCCTATCTTTTCATCTTCATAAACAATTGGCCAAAATCTATCCACTAGTCCCTTCAAAATTTGAGAAAAATGGGAAAATCTGGTTACAAAAAATATTTTTTCATTTGAATCCTTGATCCCACCACTATATTCATCATAGATTTCACAATTTCCAGAGTGCCCGATCCCCCTAAATCTAACCCTATTGCTGGATCTTTTTGTAATACCCAACTCATTCTCCACCCTTCTTCTAGCTTTTTTTACACTCACAACAGAATATCCTCTCTCTATTAGCTTTCCTTCCACCTTATTGAATTCCTTAGGAATCAGACTTTTCTCTGAAATATGCCTACCTATTCTTTTGAACTCACCAAATGGCAAGGAACTTATCAAGGAGTCACTGTGCATACTAGAGGCGTGAAGAAAATTTTCCGCTGCAGTCTTCTTATAATGAGGTTTATACTGAATTTTATCATCATGGTTCACATAAATTTCTACATCCAAATAATGGATATTTCTGCCCCCTATGGTGTAAGTAAAATCAAACCCCAATTATTTTGCTTCATTTCTGAAACAAAATTCTCAAACTCCTCAGGTACACCACTGCACAAAAATAAAAGGTCATCAATAAACCTCATATATTTGACAACCTTGCTTTTATAAAAAGAGAGGGTAAATATAACTGTTTTCAAAATGGGCCATGAATAAAATAGCATATGAGGGCAAAGGCACCCATAGCTGTACCCTCTTTGCAAAAATGCTTACCCCCAAACTCAAAACAATTGTGCGTGAGACAAAAATCCAATAAACTGATGATAAAAAATGTTCTGGGTCCATCTCCTAACATTTTTTCCACTGCTTTTAAACCGTGGAACCTATTAATGCTAGTGTATAGAGATTTAACGTCTACACTGGCCCAGTAGAAATCTTCACCCCATACTATATTACTAACCTTGAAACACACCTCTTCACTGTTCTTAACATGTGATTGTACCCTTTCTAAGTAACCCTTTAGTAAAGAATCCAAAAAAATACCTACATTCTGTAAGTAACTACCTTTCCCCGAAACTATGGGGCGTCCGGGTGGATTCATGAATTTTTTTATGTATTTTAGGGATAGTAAAGAATCTAGCCACTCTGGGATTCTTAACATGTAACTTTCTCACATCTCCTGGAAATAAAACGCCAAGCCTTTCGCCCCTTTCCAATAATTCCAACAATAACATATTGTATTCTTTCATTGGATTTAAGGGTAACTCAAAATAAGTATTAGGGTCCTTTAAAAGCTCCATAGCCATGGAATTGTATTTGTCCCTAGGAAGGACCACCCAGTTCCCTCCCTTGTCTGCTTGAGTGAATACATACTTATCATTCATATCCTTTAAATCACATAAAGCTTTCCATTCATCCCTTTTCAAATTGTAATTTCTTTTTTGACCACAAAACTTTACATATTCTTCTTCTAAGGTATTTAATAATGTTTTCTCAAATACATTGATAACCATATTCTTTCTAGGTGGCATGAATCCACTTTTGCAGAGTAAATAGGGAACTGCTAGTCTGCCATAACCAGTGTTAAAGGTAAACCCCCCCCAACATCACACTCTTCAACTTGTTCATATATATCCACCAAATCATTTTCATGCAATGTTAAGTTCAATAAAGACTCATCTAAACTTTCTAAACTAGCCAAATTTTTCTCAACATTGTTTAAATTATCAGTCAATGGAACATTTGTATTAGATTCACCTTTATGTCTATTATCAAATAAGGTTTGAACTGCAAAAAATTCCCTTAGATACAGTTTTCTACAGAATTGCTTAATTTCCAAAGACAAGTCAGCAAGAGAAGGGAAACAAACAGGTACAAATTTAGTGCCTTTAAAAAGAACTTGTTTGGCACTCTCAGTGATGAATAAATCAGAGATATTTACTACATTATAGTTCTCACCTTCACAAATGCCCACAGCATCATCAAACACTGAATCAGAGTCCTGTAAGGAAACCACTTCATCAAAAAGACGACTGCTTCCTTCAAACGTTGGAATCTCCACATGAACCTGTTGCACCCTTGTCTCCTTTTGAAAAACAGTCTCTGAAAAAACAAATCCATGTCTGTTGAAACTTGACGAATTATCACCTCCTTCTCCCCTTACTTTGAAAACGACGGCCTCTTCCCTTTTGTTGCACCGCTGTTTGGTCTGTGTCGCTTGCTGCATTATTGACTCCCATGCCGGATTCCTGTTCTGTGTTCAGGCTCTCAAAAGATACACTCTTCCTGCTGCTTGATTCATCCGCTGAAGACGCTGAGGTTTCACCGCCACCGATGGATCTCGGGCCCCTGATGACGTCACGAGAAGCTCCACGCTTCTTCTTAAAGCTATATTGCCATGAAAACAGTTTACCTGTTTCATGGTCTTTAATATCACGAAGATATTTTCTCTTTTTACGGGAAACCACCTCCGTTTCAATCTTAGATACTCTGTTTTTTATTTCAATCATGTTTTTGTTAAACACAGTCACAGAACTTTCATCTATCAGCTTATCCTGCAAAAGCAGGATGGAAGAACGAGTTTTACTTAGTGTTCTTTCATTTCTTTTTACTAACACACCAAGCCAGCTCAAAGTGCATTTTAATGAAATGTCCTTCCATTCAGCAGACAAGTCTAATTCATCATCTGAAAATTCAAAAGCTGGTAAGCGTTCAACTCTAAGACCTCTTGGAGTAATGTTAGTTTTAATGTATTTTTCCAGCAATTTTAAATCGTAAAATGTTGTAACCTCTTTAATTAAAGCTCTTTCCAACTCCACATACCTCTCCGAAAAATCAATACTTGAACTTTCCCAAGGGTCATTATTAGCCATTTTCTCCTCCCTCTCTTTCCATAGGGATGCCAAATTCACTGGCTGTACTGGCTGTACTGATGGTGCACCCAAATGGGTGACAGAGACGGTGTCCACCGACATAATATCCAAAAGAAACACTATTCCTCCACTCCTTCACCAATCAAGCATACAAAATACGAATGGAGAACACCAACTGCTGCAAGTTTGAAAT
This sequence comes from Protopterus annectens, assembly GCF_019279795.1. Taxonomy (NCBI): domain Eukaryota; kingdom Metazoa; phylum Chordata; order Ceratodontiformes; family Protopteridae; genus Protopterus; species Protopterus annectens. The sequence goes on along the minus strand of NC_056736.1, from coordinate 198,968,900 downwards.
TTTTTAATTCTGGTACCTCGGCCTTCGCCTTCTCCTGGAATACATTTTACATAACACTCCACCCATTTTTATACAAATTTTTAATTAAATAATTGATGCACCATCCCCCAATTAAACAATTCTCCATTCGTATTTTGTATACATTTGCAGCCTCTCCTGTTGTTGCAGATGTCCAGTGGGGTACATGGCAAATGGGCCATAGTACACATTAATTTGCCTACTGATGGGAGACAACAGGGAAACACTGTCCTTTAACTTCCTGGATTAAACACCTTTAGTCAGGAAAGTGACACATGGAAGAATTTTCAGAATACAATGGCACTGTGGCGGTCAACAGAGATCTCACTGTCAACCTGTGTTCCCAGTTCCCTTATACCAGCATCAGCATTCAGGGGACTGCCATCAATGTATTATTTTATGGGAACCATGTCTTACCCAAAGGGGATAGTGGAACTTCATCTGGCATTGAGCTTATGTCCAGGGTTCTGACAACAGTCATAGGTCTTAGAGAGGCCTTTGTGAAGGATGTCAACCTCACATGGGGGTGCAATAACAGCACCCACCTTGTAGTCAGCTGCAAACATTGTCAGCCAGGGCACCTTCATAACAGGCTGGTCCTCAGAGGTGTGGATCCCAAACTTGAGGGGACCCAGGTCCACAACCGGTGGGACTCCAGTTGTGAGTGTTCAGCAGTCTGACATGTGGTCCGCTGCTTTTACACTGTGGGTTCTATCTGTGAGCCAGTTTGATGGCCACCTACTGATGTAGGGGTTGCTGCCTACCTGAGTGTGTTTGTGTATGATTCCTGAGTGGGGAGTGATATCCAAGGATTAGATGGACTGCCTATCTTGTTACCTATTCTATACTGTTACATATTTATTGCACATGGGACAATGTTTATAGGGCTGTAGAGTGTCTACAGGTCCCTCTACAGTGGATGACAACCGTGGGGCTTGTAATGTGGACACTGGGACATGTACTGGGTGGGCAACAGCAAAAAGTAGCAAAACCCACCCCCCCAATCGATATGGTTCTCACACAAACACAACAACCCCCCCCTGACAGGATACTGTTCTTACACACACACACACACACACACACACACACACACACACACACACACACACACACACACACACACACACACAAATACACACACACACACACACACACACACACACACTCACAAATACACACACACACACACACACACACACACACACACACACACACACACACACACACACACACACACACACACTCACACACACACACACACACACACACACACACACACACACACACACACACACACACACACACACACTTGCTAGGACTGAGATTAGAACTCCTACCTATCTATTTATTGCTACTACAGTGTTACGCATTTATCTCATGTGCCATGGAGCTTATAGGGTGGAGGTTGTCCAAAGGTACTTCTAATATGAGGAACATCACCAGACATTGTAAAGTATGGCAATGGGTGGTGTACTGAGTGAGAGGCCACAAAATACTTTAAACTACACATATACACACATTTTCCAGAATTGGGATTATAACTCATACCTAACTAGCTACTTAAAACTATAATGTTATACAGTTATCACATGCACCACAGAGCTTATAGGGCTGAGGTCTCACTAAAGGGACTTCTAAGGTCATTGATATCTACAGAACTGCTAATCTAGGGCAATGGGAAGTGTACTGGGTTTGAATGGGCACACAATCTGTAACTTATTAATGCACACATTTTTACATTTGACATGACTGAGATTAGAACTCCTACCTAACCAGTTATTTATACTATTAGTGTTAAGCAATTATCATATGTGCCACAGAGATTATAGGGCTAAGGCCTGACAAAAGATACTTCTATGGCGACAGACATCTTCAGGACTGCTAAAGTAGGGCAATGGGAAGTGCACTGGGTGGGGAAGGCCTGTTAATTCCTAGATCCTACTGACAATTCTCAGGCCTGTTAATTCCTAGATACTACTGACAATTCTCTAAGTGTATGAGCATGCCCAGTGTGACCTTCTATAGTAAATGCAGGACTCCATTCCAGGGATTGTTGTACTACAGCCCCGTGTTTTTTGTACTACAGCCATACCTATCAACCTGTTGGTGCAGGATATCTGGAGATAGCCTATCAAAATGGGGAGACAATAGACCATATGGTGATTGTGACTATTTCTCTTAGTAATGTATGAGTTGCTAGGGTTACAGGGTTTTTTCTAGCAGACATCTGACATATATGACATCTGACACTGTCATGTATTGTTTCAGTACCTCATGACATACCTCCTCAGATCATCACAGTGACTTACCAGAGGAATACAGGATGATGCACACACCAATATTATGGGCCAAATGCTAGGCATTCTTGCACAATCCAGCCTGTTGAGAGGTTTGTCTACAAGCAATTGACTGCTGGAGCTGTGGAAATGGTTCAGCACCTTGACAATATATTACAATGGTGGAATCTCTGTGCATTTCTGTTCTGGCATGGTTTGATTTCCAGTCCATGGTTGAGTAATATAAGTCAGGCAAGATCAGGGTGATAGGCAGAATCCAGATAGATTTGTATGGGATAAGATATGTGTTGGGGGGGGTATCCTGGATCAGATATGTTGGCCTATATCTACCAGTACTTCGTATAGGGGTCTTCTCAAAGGTTGACTGCACTTGGAGGGTCTTGTGTTTGTCAGACTGTTGGACCAGCTTGGAGGTGTGTGTGTGTGTGTGTGTGTGTGTGTGTGTGTGTGTGTGTGTGTGTGTGTGTGTGTGTGTGTGTGTGTGTGTGTGTGTGTCTCACATATATGTATGGCCCACCTAATTTGGCTTGGCTGGCCACATTTAGGGTTTAGAATGGTGTACAGGATGAGGGATCAGGGAAAGGTGTGTTGCTCCCCATGGCTGTGGGCCAGTGTTCTGTGGGTGCAGGCATGTCACCATTATCCAGGGTTAGGAGTGCCTGCAATGAGTGGATTCCCAAGTTTAGACTGCTAGCCCTGCCTGTCGACTGTACAGAGTTTCACAGAATGTCCAGTTTTATGACTCATATATCTGGTTGTTTACCTAAGCAAGTGTGGTTTTCAAGAAAAAGTGTTTTGTAAGTCACTCAAGGTTGAAGTCAGATATTACTGACAGTTGACATTGCAGTTTCAGACTTCATACCCTTCAGACATTCTATGCTAATATAATCATTCCATCAACTTTCTAACATTATTAGAGCAATATTTCAAAGGTGTCTTTCTCTTTGGACCTTTATCATCCCATTATTCATGGCTTTGTCCAGATTTCTGGCTCTCTGAGGCTGGCAGGTTTGCTCCTAGCAGTTAGCAGCATGTCTTTTCTTTGCATTTTGTAGACTGTGTTATGTTGGTGTTATGGATTCCATGACACTCTCTAAAAAAGCACTGTGAGTGAGGCATGGGCATTTGCTAGAGGCCTGTAGACAAGGTGTGACAGATGCAGGCCATCTGTAGCAAGGCGGTGCATTCTGGTGATCATATGTTCTCAGGCTGGCAGGCAATGGACACACTTGGGATGGCACCAGTAAGTTGACTAGTGTTAGTGACAATTGCTTTCTGTTCATGCTGAGCTATCACTCTAATTGACAGCTAGATGCTGCTTAAGGCTAGGGGCATGTTACTGCATTTCTATGGGACTATGGGTGGGAGGGGGTGAGACATCTGTACACAATCCACATTTGCACAGACTGTGCTGATTGCTTAACAATTTGGTCCCATTTAGCATAGTGGTGTGCCCTATCTTTGAGACTGCAGGCATAAAAGTTTTGACCACAGGTCAGATTGTTCTGGCATAAAAAATTTTAGTTTCAGACTTCTTATCTTTCAGAGCAATACTGCCACTGCCAGACCTGCTGTGATATCACTGTGTAAGTCTGTAGGTGGGAATTTCATGGATGTCACCATGTGAGGGCCTTTGCCAGACATTTCTGTATGGTTTTCTACAGCTGATCTGCTGGGTGAGGCTGGTGGTGAGCATGGGACCCCCATTTTGACATCCATGCATATGATCTATGAACCCCCCAGTTATTTGGTTCACCACATAAACTGTAAGGGTATTTGTCAACTAGGGTGATACTGTATAGTGTGGGTAAGCCAGTACTGAGCATACACTTCCTGCTGTCCCACATAGCTGTCAGTTGTCTGCTGCTACCCAGTAATCCACCCACATTTCCTTGCATGCTTGCATCAATACCATAGATATGCTATCCGAACATTCTACTCCATTCATTTATTGTTAAAAAGAATGACTTACCTTGTGCTTGAGGCAGTTGTGAGGACAGTGCTTGGGGGCTGACTATGTTGGATGCATGCAGTACCCTGCCTATACATGTTAAGGTATAGGTAGTGTGATGTTTGACATCCATTTTACTGCGTGTGCGAGTCAGAGAGGGATATCAGTCCCTCGGTCCCTATAGTGTCAGTGTATGTGCTATATGTTGCCTCTTTGCCAAGGCCAGGGCATACTGGGCACACCTTCATCTGCCTACAGGGGAAACCTCAGGATGTTCCTCCTCGGAGTCCCTCTGTGCCTGTGGAGACTTTGGCAATGCTGTGCGGCTGTGTGGCCTTTCCTCATTTTGTTCCTGTTGTAACGCTTTTCACAGGATCATATTGTGCAGCATGGCACATAGTATGAACATGTGTGCACATGTGGTTGGACAGTACTGCAGGGCTCCACCAGATATGTCAAGGCAGCAGAACCATGACTTGAGCATCCCAAACACATGCTGTATAATGAACCTGTTTTTTGTGTGTGTGCCTCATTATGGTATTCTTGTGTGGGTGTGTGTGCATTTCTGATGGGTGTCATCAGTCATGGCTCCAGTATGTAGCCACCATCCCCCACCAGATGGCCATATAGGATGTCCCTACTGGCAAATGCCTGGCACAGCTGTGACAAATGCCAGATGTGGGAGTTGTGCTAGCTTCCAGGTCTGCCAGCACACGCATTCATGATAATGCCCTGGGCATCGCACATGACCTGGCAGTTTATGGAGAGGAACCCCTTGTAATTTAGATAGACCCTACCCTGGTCACTGGGTGGTATTTTAATGTGGATGTGTGTGCAGTCTATGGCACTCAGTACCTCTGGGTAGTCTGCTACATGGTGGAAGAGACTTATATTGCCAGTCATGGATGCTGGGAAATTTAATGTGCACAGCAGAAAGTGGTTGCATGGCATCCAGGAACTGGTGGAGTATCCTAGATGCAGATGCCTGTGAGACCCCCATGATATCCCCAGTTGGTCTTTGAAAAGTACCTGTAGCTAGTATTCTTAGGGCTACACATACCTTGGTATCTACTGGGATGGGTTCCCCACTATTGGTTCTAGCTCTGAGTTGAGGTTGACACAGCTTGGTGAGTCACTGAAGTATGTCTCTGTCCACCCTGTAGTGGTCTACAGTCTCCAGATCATGTAGCCCCTGATAGGTTACTCTGGGTCTGAACACTCTTCTCCTCCTCCTTGGTCTGAGGTGGTCATCAGCATTATCCTACTAACCACCATCATCCTCTAGCACATACTGATAGATCAATGAGACAGCAGCCCCTAACATTTTTTGTTAAGTTTTGTCAGTTAAAATTTCCCCATATGTGTACACCTATGGTGCAGAGTTTGTGTGAAAAATTAGACTGAAAGGTGTTTGCACAATTTATAGTGGTGTGCAGCAGATGCTGCCTGTGTGATTGGCTGAGTATGATACATTCCACCTGCCAGCTATATTACTTGCATTTAACTGGCTGTATTCTGCTATTTTCCTTTGTTTTATTTTCTTGTTCCACTTGCCATTTCCTCCCGTTTTAAGGCCTGAGGTGGGCACGCAAACACAGTGCCCAAATGTTAACAGTGCTGTCATTTCCTGTTTTTTTCTTGGTATTTTTTGTTTAAGTCCTGGTGCACACCGTGCACACCCATTTAGGCAAGGTAAACAAGGGTATACAGCCTCGGACACACCCCCTTGCTTATATGTGCACAGTGCTGCCATTTCCTGTTTTCTTTCTCTTTTTTTCTTTTTTTTTTGTTTAAGACCCAGTGCATGCCATGCACACCCATTTAGGCAATGTACACAAAGCTATACAACCTAATACACACACTCCCTAGCTTAGCTGTGCTTAGCAAAGCACAAACTTGGGCCGGGGAGCTCCAATGTGCTTACAGCAAGCATGACACACACCCTTTTCATGTTAGTTGCTCCTCCTTCCTACTCGATCATGTTCTAGCACCTACATGGTTAGGTGCAGTGTGTGGACTTAAAATATTTTTTGATTCAGTAAATTTCCCTTCATTTGCATACTCCACTGCCTTAGTCCATAGATACTGCACTAACACGGATCCTTCCCCCTTGACAACCACTGTTCCTTGGTATTGTTTTGATTTATGCATGTCATACACTATAATGGCAAAATGCAGATTTCACTTAAAATTGACTTTTCACAATTTTTTTTTTTATTATTATTTTTGGCACCTTCATGTTTGCATGCTGCTGTCCTATGCTTAAACGGCTGAGATCAGCCAAAAAAAAAACCCCTTAAATGTTATAAAATTTAAACACTTTTCCATGCCAATGGCCATATACTTGGCCATTGGCATGCCTACAGATTGTAATACATGCTTTTATTGGAGCTGTCATGCCTCCGTTTTATTTGCAGAAATGTGCACATTTCTGCAACTAAAACTGTTCTTGCAGGGATACTTGCCTGCTTGCTGAATCACTAATTCACCTCATTTGCATGTTTTTCAACAGCAAATGAGGTAATTAGGATTCTGCATGGCTTTATCTGCAAGAAAAGTGTAGGCAGGCTCGTGCACAGAAGTTTCAGAGTTTACTGGATCGGTCAGCAGCCAGACTCCTTGCAAGAGCAGCTACACTGTTCTTGCACGGAGTTTGGTGCTTATGGAATCCCACCGAAAGAGTAGAATTGTCACAGTCTAACTGATCAACTTGTTTCTTAAGTGTTCTCTTTTAAGAAAAGAATGTGGGCCTTTTGATTTACAAAATCTTTTGAATTGCTTGCACTTATTACATTTGTGACATTGTTGACCAAAAGCTAAATATTTTCCCCTTTTATATTCATGGATTCCACTACAATTACAACAGTTGGCAATGAAACTAAGTTGGGACCCATGCTTTGAGTATGCTGACTCACTCTTATGCTTCACTGAGAATGTGCAAAGTCTGAAATATGCTAGAAAGTTCTGGGGTTTACCAGTAAGTGCTGCAGAGGTTACAGTCGATGTAACACATTTGGGCCTTTTTCTTTTAATAACATTTTGCATACTGTCATCAAGAAGTTTGTCACTGTGCCTTCTAGAGCTATTCTCATTTGTAAGCATATTTGTGTGCTTTTCTGTGAGCTCATATATCTGACAAATCTCAATTGCCTTATTTAAACTTAAATCACTGTCACAAAGCAAAATCTTTCTTACAGTAGAATTTTTTATGCCACACACAAGTCTGTCCCTTATCAACTCATCCCTTAAATCACCAAATCTGTATGTTTTAGCTTTATTTCTTGGGTCAGCTATATATGCTGTAAAAGTTTCACCAGGCTTTTGATCCCTTGTGTAAAATAAGTGTTTTTCCATTATAACGTTTGTCTGGGGGTTACACATTTTTCTAAATTTACATTCTAAGCACTCTGGGTCCTCCCTTGACTCAGCCAACACAACAATATGATGTTTTTTCCCTTCCATATAAATAGCAGGTGCATACACAAATGAGTGTTCCTCTTCTATAGCTTCTGACCCAGTTAAACTAACCAGAATAAATTGCCATTATGCAGTCATCTTTATCAGAAAATGCAGCCTGTATGAAAATATCATACTCTTGCTCAAACACTCCAGTTCTCAGCAATATTACTGTCAAATACAAGTGCACTGGGTTTTTAAAATCCATCTGCCATGCCTACAAAGTAGACACTAACACACTGAAAATATGTCACTTGTAGTTATGTATGAACAAACAGTTCTGTGAGCTTGTAATATCATCCATATGCACAATAAACTCTTCAAAATACTTTGCAAAATATGCTGTGTAATAGCTGTATTTTGTAAAATATGCCTTGTAATGGTTGTACATTTGTGAAATAGCTTTACTGTCACACTGCACAAACATGCAAATACTTTATACACTTCTTATAACTCGGATATTTTTGCTTAATATGAAAAATACATATGCTTTGTGAAAATGTGATGGTTTCCCCTTATTTTTTAATTTTATGTAATTCAGACTTTATTTCAAACATTTTCCATAGTAATTACAATATTTTTATCAATATCGTACATTTCAGTTTATGCAAATATTATTTAGAGTGTTCTATATGCTCCATTTCATATTATGCGAAAATAAATAGTGCTGAGCAAGTTTTAATACCTGAAATTTGTTTATGACCTGTTTTGTGAAGTTTGCACATTTGGGAATGATCCACTCCTGTATATTCCACCAGCATCTAAACAAGTGCCTTAAGTTGTTTTAGCTAAGCCGTTTCTGACCTCATGCCCCTTCGGTATGCTTCTTCTAACTCCATGTCCTTTTAGATATGCTGGGTCTGACTTCATGTCCTTTAGGCATGCCGCTTCTGACACCATGTCACTCATTCATTTCTAACACAAACCAAGAAGACTTGGAGTTTAATTCAGATGCTTTTAATACATACAAACACATCAGCATGAATAGCAGCATCTTTAAAAATGAACAAACTAGTTAAACAGAGCTTACATACATACATGCTTACATCTCAACAGCTAACTACAAAATGGCAGTCAGGCTTGCACATGCTCAGTCTTTATACACTTGTACAAGCCTTTGGATAGCTTCTTAAAGGTATATTAATCTACAATATATCAATGTCCAACATAAAAATGTATATCAATAACTAGATACAATAGTGTTTTCCTCAATAAATTCATATAATTTTGCCCATTTCAGGAACTGAGCAATAAGTGCAACAAATCAACTGACTAATGACCTCTGGATGAACCACAAGCACCACAGTGAATGTCTTGCAACTAGTATGACAGTCCACCTATGCTAATGTATTACCCTGAATGTGTGTGCGACAAACAATTTCTGAGATGAAAGGGGACACATCATAACTGTGGTACATGTCATTCATGCATTACAGTATAGGATGCAACAACTGTAATGCACACTGAATGTGGATATTGAACACATGAGTATTTGACAACAGACAGCTGATGATATTTTACAGGACGAATGTATCATGGTAGCAATTGCAGTACAATTGTGACATATGTGGTTATGTGACAGTATTACATCATGTTATTTCTGCATGGGATATGTGTGCCTGTGATTGCTATAGTACATCAAAAACTGAGAGCATGTTGTCTCATTCCCTTGTGTCAGAGGATAACATTTTGTGCACATGTTATATAAGGGACATGCAAACAAATGTCATCATTATCCTGAATAAAATCATTGCTATGTGAACAATTGTACCAGGTTTTAGTAAAAGGGACCAACATCTATATGTGCATAAAGCAAATGTGCTTGGCAACAATGTTAGTGACATGTACAGTTACAGCACTACTGATGCAATGAAGTATGAGCAGTAATGGATGGATTCCAAATAAGTACCCAAGAACACAAACCAAACATCATTGTCTGAATCACAAGTGCAACATGACCATATTGAGGTACAACTGAGACAGTACACAGTTAAATGGATGACATCACCAGTGTTTATTATCTGAATTTTTCAGCTAAACAGTGTTTGAAGTGCAAAATAACACAGTACAGCTACATATGATATATGTCTTTGCCGAATATTATACACAATATGAGAGTGAAGGACACACTCATAGTTGGACTCCAACATCCCTACATATATATTTACACTTGTACAATTCACACTATCAAAGTCACGCAACACAGGAGCATGCACTTTCCAAATGTGACATACTGCAAGTATGTTAAAGGTACGCAACCATTGTGTAGACAAAATGTTATTTTCTCTGATGATGCCAGGATCTGCTAGTGTCATATAGTGTGAAGGTAATTCAATCTCATAATTATTAGTATACATAAAGGTGGTTGTGAGGGGGCCAAAGGTATATGACAGCAATCACAGTCACACTATTGAAGCAGTGATGGAATCAAACCACCTACCTATCACCTTATAGCATCTAGACAGCACTTTATCAACAGCCAGTGCCAGAGAAGAATAATGAGTACAAATGAAACATGCAGCATCTATGAAGGGGTGACATCAGCAGTGTATTGCCAAAGAGATGTATCTGGTAACATTATTTTATAGCTAATAAGGACTTGTAAAAGTTGCTACTACAAACTTGTATAAAACAATCGTGACTCCATTGGCAGTCACACTTGTAGAAGTTAAGCACTGCTGTATTCAAACTTCCTACCAATCTAGTTACACATTGTAGAGAATAGTGCAATACATGCAAGCACACAGGAGAAGTGTGACATTAAAATAGCCAATTCACTTTCAGACCAATGACTTTATCAGTGTGTTGAACCAGGGGTGCAGGCAGACAATATAATGCAATCATGTGCTCTTATTGATCCTACCCAAAACACATGCCGTTTGAAGAATTGAAATGCCCCCACATCCTACTTAAATGTTTGCCCCAATGTCCCTATAAAACATTAAATGGCTATTTATAAACCCATGGCACTGCTATTTGAAGCTTTAACTTACACATTTGTGGACATACTATTGCCTGAAAAAAATAAAGTTTTTTATGCAGTACATAGAAAATTGTAATTGTTACAGGAAAAACAGTATACATAGATACACCCTTTTGTTGGAGAAAGAAGTTGTGGACTTGAAAGGTGGGCTTAGGGGATGATGTAGTCATATATCATTTTAAAACATTTATCAGGACTAGAGACTGAATGTGCACATGCACACCTAAGTGTAAACAACCACACACACACACACACACACACACACACACACACACACACAAGTTCTTCGTGTTGTGCATTGAACCACCTATCTATCTTGTTATACAATCTAGAAAACAATGTAGTATTTGCAAGTGACAGAAGAAGTCTGACTATTAAGGGAAGAGAGTCCACTTTTGTCAGGATGACCACATCACTGTTGTTCACTCAAGTTGTTTCCATACAAATTGGTATAAGGGAGCGTGTGCACGTTTAAAGCCATTTTCTTCAGAGGAAGTTTAGACAGCAACAAATATTGCACACATGCATGCAAGTGTTCCATGTTGGTTATCAAACCTCTGACTTATTTAGTTACATAATCTAGAAAGCGCTATAAGAATTGTAAGTGCCACAGCAGAAGTCTAATTCCTATTAGAAGAGAGTGCACTTTTGCCAGGATGACCTTATCTGTGTGTTTCATACAAGATGTTTCTGTGAAGCTTGGGATTAGAGAGCTGTGAGAACAGTTCAATGTGTTATTCTTAGAAAAAGTGTATACAGCACCAGGTGCTACATACACATCCAAGTCTTCCATGTTGGGCATCAAACCTCCTCCCTATCTAGTTATACAGTCCAGAGAGCAATGTACAACTTGCAAGCTCCACAGGAGAAATCTGACTTTTATTGGGGAAAGGTGCACTTATGTAAGGATGACATCATTATCACTGCATTTCATATATGATGTTTCTATAAAAATTGAGATAGGGGAGCTGCAAGAATCATTAATTGCATTATTCTCAGAATACTGGATACACTACCAAGTGCTACACACAGACTCAATCACACATACAAGTATTCAGTGTTGGGCATCGGCCCTCCTACATATCTAGGTTGCACAATCTAGAGAGCACTGTATTATGCACAAGTGTCACTGAAAACGTCTGACTTGCAAGGTGAGACAGTACATTTTTGTCAGGATGACCTCATCAGTGTCTTTCATACATGATATTTCTGTACAAATTGGGATGGGGAGCTGTGAGATCAGTTAAATGTATTATTCTCATGAAAAGTGGATACTCCACCAAGTGCTATACTCAAACAAGTCTTCAATGTTGGACATTGAAGCTCCTACCTATGTATGTTGCATAATCCAGAGAGGACTGTACTAGTTGCAAGTGCTACAGGAGAAGTCTGACTTTTATGGGGAGACAGTGCACTTTTGTTTGGCTGATGACATCAGTGTGTGTCATATAGGATGCATCTGTAAAAATTGGGATGGGGAGCAGTGAGAACAGTTAAATATATTATTGTGAAGAGAACCACCAAGTGTGACACACACACACACACACACACACACACACACACACACACACACACACACACACACACACACACACACACACACACACACAAATGCACAAGTCTTTCATGTTAGGCAGAACGTCCTACCTCTCTAGGTTACACAAACTAAAGAGCAATGTACTAATCACAAGCACCACACAAGAAGGTGGACATTACCTCTGTGAAATTGGACATTGGAATACATAAAAAAAAATCAATGCTTGGAAGACATTACTGTGCATCACAGGTTGTGCAACAAATGCATATATGTGCGCAGAACAATGTAACATCAGTATAGTGTCACATGTCATGACATACCTTTATAATGAGATGTAGATCCTGTCCTTACTATATATTATATTACTGTGAAGGACATTGACACGTTCCACATAATGAGATGATGTACACATTCGCTGTTGCACACCACTGGATTATCAATCAAACATTGCTGTGACTTCATATTGGGATGATTGCACACTTGTATTTACCCATACTTGCACTATGTAGAATATTAAGAAAAGCATGCAAGTCATACATAGGACAGTGCACTGCAGAATGACAGTGATGAATTTTGTGAGAACAGGTTAACCAAACTGGGAATACAGTGCAAGTGTAAACTCTGTATAGCAGATATATACTTTTTATGAATGAATTAAGTGAGTCAACATCACTCTGAAATTAAAATGATCTGTTAAGTAATACAGATATACAAACATGCAACAGAAAACTATAATTCTTTGATTTTTTTCTTTTTTTATTGAACTCTTTGAGCACAGTGCTGCTAAGCTGATTTGTGCTGTTAATGGCAAAGTGTTAGCACATGTGTAATTATATCTTGAAGTGCAGAACTTACAGTCATAATTAGCAGCACTCTATGTTGCCCTTTGCTGACTTCTTTGCAAAGATCTGTACTATACAACCCATCCTTCATAATAGTTAGCAGGCAGATTAATGTAGCAGCAGGATAATGATGTGTGAAGTAAAGGTTTATCCAACGTTTGCAGGCACAGTAGTAAGACAAAACATCATGAAACGTTTTTTTCATTCAAATGTATATGAATATTTACAGCATACCAAGAAAAACATTTATATTTTAGTGTTATCTCAGCACAACATATAGGAAGTCATAATTGTGTTATTTACTATATGACAGCAGATTTTTACAAATGTGAATGTATGTATACATCTTTATTAACTTATTGACCACTGTAATCTGTACATCCAACTCTTCAATTTCTAAAAATTTACATTAAACTGTATAAAAATAGCTTAGCACAGTGGCATACAATGAGACAGAGTAACATGGATTAAGGCAGTCAAATCCAAAGATATTACAATAAGCTATGTACTTCTATTTAGCCTTTTTTGTTTATGTTGCCTGGTACCAGACATTGTGCAAATGCAGAGCTGGAAGAATAATGACACAGAAGGGAGAAAATATGTCAGCAGGGTGACATGGATGCAGGGACAAAGAAGATTATGTCTGAAGAAGGATAATACTAGCTCACAACAATAAGTAGCCAACAGGTACACCTAACTTAGTGAACCAAAAACACTCAGCTAATAGCTGGATAAGAACTCTTGACATTATTCATAAATCTTTCTATATACATGAGCATTAGCTTATCATGCCACAAAGGAATTACAAATTCTCAACAATAAAATACTACTGAAGCACACTGATGACTTGTTGAAACAGGAGGGGTGAACAGAGAGAGTTAAAAACGGATGTAGAGAGGAATAGTAACAATATGTTTTGTGGGGCATGTAGGAATATCTGTATGGTGTTTTAGTTTTACTTATTAAATCATCATTAATCTGGCATGCTCTGTACAGTAAACTAATTGCTATAGCTACAAAAGCAGGGTGGGAGAACGTAATAAACATAAATACCTAACCAGGATAAGGTTTGCTTGCTAAGTCTTCCTGTGGGGGTTGTGAGGTTTTTGAAAATTATGTCTTGCTGCACTATTCCAATGTTTTGTTAAGGAAGTGTGTTATATGGTGAGAAATGCAGATATTTGTAGTTAAATATATGATAGCAATATGATACTTATGTCATAAGTAAGCAATTGACATACATCTGTAATTGAACTGATGACACTATGCCAAAACATCACTCTACAAACAAGGTAATTATGTCAACACTCCCCATAGGAATTCCTAATTTAATACATCCAGCAGCATAAGCATTGTTAAAGTAACTGTTTGACACTACTTGCTTAAGTATGCCTTTACTCTGTATTTCCAAAGCACAGCAGATGTAAGCACATCAATGTGACAATAACCAGACCACTGCAGATTAAACTGAAATCTTCAAGGGGAATTCAATAAAGCCTGCATGAAAGTTTTTTTCCATGTGCACATTGAGGTGTGATTTTATTTATAGATTTTATTTATTTGCAGTTTGTTTGCCTGGATAGTCCAATTTAGCCACAAGGAGCCCATTTTCAATAGAGTCCTGGGAAGAAAAGCTCCAGAAAAATACAAATACGTAGTACACATTGCACATTTACATGACAGATTATCTCATAGGAGTACAAAGTAAATATAATAAGAAAAGGTTAACAATGATAGGATACTTCAGTGTGGTTTGTAAAACAGCAACAAAAAAGACCTTTTTTTTTACACAAAAGTAGCAGCATAGGGTAACTGTTAAGTAGTTGGTCAAATAGTTCAATCGAGTTGTGGAATTATAGGAAGCAGTGATGGCGTATTTAATTCTAGGAGACTATGAAGTGGTAGAAGGATTGGGTAGGATGGGAACAGGAACACTTCCATTGTGAAGTTAGATGCGAGTGCAGCAAGGTTTTAAATGAGGAGAGACTGCTGGTGATGCAGATAGGCGATAGTAGAGAATTTCAGAGGCATGCAAGAGAGAAAGACATTAGGTGATTCCCAGCTGGACGTGTGGGTTTGTGCAATTTAATTAATTTTTGGGAATTAGATCTTAGAAGTCATTCTGGTTCATACATTTCAAAGGTAGTGGCTAGGGAGGGACAAAGAGAGGGGCTGTAAAGGAGTTTATGTGCTTGGATGAGTTGGGTATAAGTGCGGAGGCTAGGTAGCTTAAACCAGTTTAGTTGGTGAAGAGAATTACAATGGTGAGAAATGGCTCTCTGACCTGCTGCAAATTCTGATATCTTGTTATAGCAAGAGGAGAGTTTTGTTTTGAGGGAGGACTGCAGGTTGGTGAGGATAGATGTACCATATAGGAGGGATGGGATGAGATAAGTATTGGCTAGTATGAGCCTAGTGGAAGGAGAGATATAACAATTATGGCGGTATAGCATACCAAGTTTTTGTGGGTTTTTTAATATTTACTTGTAAATGTTTGTTGAATTTTAGTTGATAATCTATGAGTACTACTAGTAGTTTAGTGTCAGAGACTATTATTTTTGCTGATGATTATAAATGAGTGTTTATCTATGGAGAAAGTTTTGGAGGTGGTGAATAACATAACTTTAGTTTTGGTTGCATTAAGAGCCAGATGGTTGTCTAGCATCCACTGCTAAGTAGAGGAGAAGGGGGTTTGGGTAAGCTTATTTAGAGTGGGGATAGAAGGGGAGGAGCAGATAATGGTAGAATTGTCGGCATATTGCATGAAGCTGGAGTTTGGAATGGCTCGGTAGAAGTCATTAATGAATATGTTGAATAGTAGGGGGCCTAAAATGAAACCTTGGAGGATATCTGTGGGAGTATTAAGGAAGTGTGAAGTGGTTTTATTCTATTTGACTGCTTGTTATCGGGTTGTGAGGCAACTGGATAACCACTTGGTACAGGAAGGGGATAGGCTTAGTCTGGAGAGTTTATTAAGAAGCAGGTTGTGGGAAATAGTGTCAAATGCCTTGGAGTGGTCAAGGAGAATGGTGGACACAAAATGGCTGGAATCATGGGCTTTGTTAATTGTTTCAAGGAAGGAGAGGAGAGCAATGGAGGTGCTATGACCAGGTCTGAATCCATGTTGTGTGGGGGTAAGAAGCTGGTTGTTGATGAGATAGGGTAAGAGTTGTTGAAGGATACATTTTTCAAGAGGCTTAGAAATAGGGGCTAAGATAGCAATAGGGCAGAAGTTTGGAATGTCATTATTATTACCTCCTTTATGTAGAGGAATGATAAAGGCTTTCTTCCAGAGCTGTGGGACCTGGCTTTCTGAGATAGACCAATTAATTAGTATGCTGATAGGCAGGGCAATGGCTTCTGCAGCTACCTTTAGGAAGTAGGAGGGAATTTCATCAGGGGCATTGGAACCGGGTTTTAATTTTAAGAGAAGTTTTTTTATGGTGGATATAGAGATGGGATTGATAGAGAAAGGTGGAGGTTGGGGGCAAGGGATGCTAGGGGAGGAAGGGATGGGTGCACACTGAGGAGGGGTTGTACAGATGTTGGTGAAGGATGATGTTACCTTAATTATGGACTCTGTGAAGAAAGAGTTAAATTGGGTGGCTAAGTCCATGTCAGAGGCATCTGGGTTGGGGCAGGGGGTTTCTTTTTCTTCTGGGTTGAGGAGAGATGAAATTCATTTCCAAAATAATTTGGGATTGGTGTTGTGGTTGGTTTGGAGAGTGGAGAAATAGGCTTTGCAGTCTGAGGTAATAAGCTTTTTGACTTTATTTTGTAGTGTTTTACATTAATTTAGGGTGATAGTGGTTTTATTTTTATGGTAACGTGTCCAGGCTTTGTCACATAGTAGCTAAGGTGTTTTTGGTTAACCAGGGTATGGGGTTACTTTTTATATGTTTTGTTTTTAGAGGGCCAAAGGAGTTGAGCAGGTTTGTGAAAGCAGAGCTAAAGTAGGAGAGAGTATTATCTAGGGGAAGAGTCTTTAATGGGTTCTAGTTTGTGCTTTTTAGTGCATTTGAGAAGGTTTCAGAATTGCAGTTCTTTAGGCAACGAGTGGAACTATAGGTGTGAGTTAGTTGTATAGAAGAGGGGAGACGGTGGGAAAAAGTGGGGAAGTGGTCAGCTAGTGGGTTTGGGAGAATACCACTATCAGAGATATAGTGAGGATGGGATACTAGAATCCAGTCTATTGTACTTCAAGTAATGGAGTTCTTGGAAGGTCTGGTAGTCGAATTGATTAGTTGTGTAAAGTTATATAAGTAAATATATGGTGTTAATATATGGTGTGATGCATACACAGGCGCAAACAGTTTTAGATTCAGTAAACCCTGTGTGACAGCGCTCAAGCACACACAGCGAAACTTCTGTGAAATGCAAATTTTTTGCTTAAGAAGTTTAATTTTATGCAAATTAACCAGGTGGAGTGATCCATCAAGACTTAATGCATCTGTGTAGACTCCGTGTCTGTGTCAGTAGTGTAAGTGAAGATTTTCCATGTACAGGAGTCTACACTGGAAAAAGGGGATGAAAATATCTACAAATATGGACATAATTCCCCTTAAAAGGTAAGATCATATACAAAAATGTACAAAAATACATTGTGGATGTCTGAAAACAGTATAGATTATGAGAAATCATTTGTTTTAAGAATTTCCAAATGTTGTGCTACACACCACATTCCGCAAACATACCTAACATAAAAATTAAAATAAAAAAAAAATGTAAAATAAAACTTCTAATGTACTTCATTCAAATGTGCTGCAAGATATTGTGTTGGGTCTGTACAATGGTGCATTCTTGCTGTTACCCTAATTACACAGCTATGAACTGTGTAGTTTTCAGGCTGTCAGGATGAATATTATGCAAATGAGGTGTAAATGCCCTGGATTTGTTGACTTGCTAAAAGGAGCAACTGTGTCCACATATCCACATCATGTAGGCTCCAACAGGGTGTTTATATTCTGACTGGATGTGGATATCGGGGGGTGTCATGTTACTTTTAGGATTTTATTGTGCTCAGTGCAGATGTTTGTGCAGCTGAAACAGTTTGGGCATAGCTTAGCATGTTCGTGTGACCAGACCACCCACATGACATTCATGACATAGCCAGCTATGAATAAAAAAATGGATATATATTCAATTAATAACATATACTTTTGTATAAGCTATGCTGCATGATGCTGCACATAGTGCCACCTCACACAATAAAGTAGGACCTTTAAATCATGTCCATTATATGTTAAGCAGGTGAACTGCATCATAATTAGCCAGTACCACATGGTGGCTCTACACCACAACTGTATGGAGTATCACCAGAAACATACATAAACATAAACATACATACATAAACACCAGAGACCTCCTAAACACAAATGTAAGCATAGTACACATAATATGCCCTCTGCAGAACACAACACACATAATATTTCTTGCACCATTGTCTCACATGTCAAGCCCTTAAAACAAAACACTAAAAGAAGCATATTATTCATAGACAATTCCATTGTGAGACACACAGATATCCCTCTCAACAGGCTGGATAAGGAGAAGGTCACAGTCAGTTGTCTTTCTGGTGCCAATATCCATCACATCACACATACACTCACATATCCAACAGGTACTGTTCTGACTTTATCATATTCCATGTTGGTGTTAATGACTTGAGATGTACTTCTCTGGACTGTATGAAGAGAGACATGACTGAACTCTTGGACTATGTGTCTCAGGCAGGTATGTCCCTAGCCTTAAGCAGCATTTTACCTACACCCTAGGATAATGCCTCATTAGAAACAGAAAATAACTGCTCTAAATGATTACCATAGTTTCTGGTGTCATTCTAAGGGGATACAGTATCTGTCAGCCTGGGATGGTCATGATCGACAGACCTCAATGCTTTGCCAGAGATGATCTTCATCTGTCACCCCTGGGATTTTGGATACTGGACAATGCTGTTGCCACCCCATGTAGTGCCCCTTTTAGTTGGTGTCTCAAGGACAAACTTCCACATGTGAAAACCCCATATAAAAAAGAACTTAAGGTTATGCAGTTACATGCTAGGTGTCCTAACATGAAACTGCAGTCATTGGAAGCAGTCCTCACCTTGGAAGATTTACACACTTGTGCAGTCACACCTGGTTCACGGTTGTAGAGAGCACCTCAGCCATATTGGGCTGCACCTCTTTTCACACAATCAGACCACAAACTGAAGGTGTGAAAACTAAAATAGGTGGTGTATCAATATTCATTACAGATAAATGCATTTCCAGATTGGTTAAACAATAGGATTCCTGGAGATACTTCAGGTGCAATTAATTGTTCTCAGGATACCTATTCAATTCATTGCCAGCTACAGGACCTTATCTGTGAATCAGGATACCCACTCTGCCTATTTGGATCTACTTGAGTCTATCAAGATAGATCTGAATACCCTGGCTTTGGGCGACTTTAACTACCCATCCATTGACCAGGTAAATTACTTGTGCTGTAACTCACTCTCCCCAAGGTTCCTAAACTTCATTAACTGCAAGGCACTGGACCTGCTGATTGACACCCCCACAAGAAGTGACAACATCTTGGATCTGGTGCTTACCAATATGGGAGGCTACTCCAGCACCACCACTGTGAGGTCCTAGTGATATCTGACCACAGATCAGTCTAATTCAAAGTAACTATCAGGCTGCCTCCCCAACAGCAAAGAAACTAAAACACTTCTCTAAAACACATTATTACCTCTTACAGGATTGTATAAATAGATGTACTGCACCTCCCCCCGAGATGGAACTGGCAACTATGCCGAGTTCTACAACAATGCTTTATACAAACAGCTGTTTAACTGCATTGACTCAGCTGTACCTGATTTGACCAAAACAAGCTCCACAAGGAAGAGCAAACCTGCCTGGTGGACAACTGCCATTAACAGGCTTTACAGTAAGAGGAAGAAATTTCTGTATAAGAATAAGAGAGAGGGAGCCCTAAACTGGAGACACTCCCTCCTCAGCTTAAACAAGCCAGTAAGACTTCTTGTGAGGTCTTCAAAGGCAAACTATGAATCCAAATTAGATTCCTCAGCTAAGGACAACCATAAGCCATTCTTTAGTTACATCCATTACCTAAAAGGACTGGCCCAGATTTGTGGCAACTGGTAGTTAATGATACCACATATACTGACTGTAGACATAGCTAATCTGTTAGCTGACAGGTTCTGTGAAAACTTCACTCCCCTGTCCCCACCACACATACCCCATGACAGTCCTACCACCTGTCCCCTTCCTTGTATCTCTAAAGAGAAAGTTGCAATCACCATGTCTAAGGCCAAAATGATAGCATGTATGAAGCCTGATAAATAACATCCCAGGCTGTGTCCTACATGGGCTCCAAAAAGGATTAGCAATAACATTGGGTACTCATTTCAATCATAGTCTAAGCACAGGCTTCATCCCAGATGAATGGAAAATGGCCATTTTTATTCACCTACACAATGGTGATGCTTCCACTGACCCTGGGAACTATAAACATATTAGCTTGACTACCTTATCTGCAAGGCCATGGAGCAAATCATCATGGACCTTATAAACAAAGATATAGGTAAGCTCCAGTCACTTGCCCCTACTCACTTTGGATTTGTCAAAGGTAGATAATGCTTGTGAAACATTGTGGACTTCTTCAAGACAATCACCAAGGCCCTGGAAGAGGGGAAATCTGCGCGTACAGCACACCCCTACCTAGACTTAGCCAAGGCATTTGACACTATCCCCAACTCAGGCATCATTGACAAACTCACCCAGCTAGGTATCAACCCTTATATCATTAGATGGGTTGCTAACTGACTCACTGATAGAATCCATATAGTCCTAATAGGAGAATCCACCTCCAACAGCAGACCTGTAGCCAGTGGTGTTTCACATGGATCTGTCCTGACACCTCTACTGTTTGTAACCTAGTTCTCCAAAGTACAAGCTAAAACTAAAAGTCTGTGGCTGACAAAGTTTGCTGATGACTGCAAACTGGGAGCTGTCATAGAATCTCCAAACAATGTCAACATCCTACAAGAGGGTCTCGCACACACAAATGAATGATGCCAAAGTCATGGCCTTAACCTCAGTGCAAAAAATGTATTATCATCCCTCTCAGTACACGCAATGTTCCTGATAACTACCACATTGATAACAAAAGACTAAGTATGCACTCACTAGTGAGAGACCTGGGCACACAGATTGACAGTAACCTTACTTTTGATCAGCATGTCTCCACAGTGGTAAGCAGGGCATTCTATATCACTCATCTCATAAGTAAGGCCATCACATCTAGAAAATGAAAGAAGTTATAACCTCTCTGTACTCTCCACTCATCAGGCCAATAATGGAATACAATGGCCCTTTTGGTATGCACCTTTCCAAGCACCTGCAGCAATTGGAGAGATCACAGAAGATCCTCACAAGGATAATTCAAGGTCTTCAGCAACTGTCCTATGTGGATCATTTCAGATCACTGTCACTTTATTCTATTTCATACAGATTAGCCAGAGACAATCTCTGCCTAGCGTATAAGGCAATATTTGACCCTGCTTTATTTAAAATGCTGCATTTCCGCAAATTAAATGGTACATGGGTTACTCACTCTAAAGATCTTGACCTGGTATTTGACAGTAATAGAACATGCTGGAGAGTCAGATTTGTCTCCCAGAGGTTACCACACCTTTTGAATGGACTCTCACTTTATGTCAAACAGAACACCTCATTGGCCATCTTCAAACAGATTGTGGATGATTGGGTGTGTAACTATAAATCCACGCTGGGGGTTCCACCTGTGTCCCTCCTGGACCGAGAAAATTGATGCTGATCATGGAAATAACGATAGCATATGGCTAGGCTTTTAAGGGCCATAGGACCATTAGCCTAGTAACTTCCTATAATATGACTCAGTCATAGTTCATGTTGAAGTACATGACCTGCAACATACCTCCCTAGACTATACTTAGCGATACTTATTTGAACTCTCAGAAGACATCTGGTGCAATCAATGGCACATAACTTAAAGCCACAAATAGCACACCAAGAGTGCAAGGTTATTATGTCTTCCACACATTTAGATCAGCTAATTCACAGGCAGGGACTAAAAGTGGAGGTGTCTCTATGTACATCAAAACTAATAGGCAAAATCAAATACTACTTCCATGCAAGGTATACACCCACCTGTATGACCCAGGACACCCATACCACGTATGTAAACCTATTAGAAACACTAACCATCTAACCCAATACCATATTCATGGGTGACTTCCATTATCCCTCTCTTACCTGGGAATCCTATATGACAACAAATATACAGGCACAGAGACTCCTGGCTTTTGTAAACACAAACTCCCTGGACCAGATATCCAATGCACCAAACATGAGTGCAGCCACACTGGATCTGGTCCTTACCAATAAGGGTGAGTCATGCCTAACCACGTACTGTAATGTCTTCCCTGATAAGGTCCAAACACAAATTGGTCTCCTTTAAAGTAAAAATGAAACGGGGACCCCTAGCTAGATATGGAATATTCAGGAACTACTTTAAGGCTAACCTCCAGCTATAAAGTGATAATCTGGCCAAATCTCAAGTCCCCATAAACACTGAAAACACTGTGGCCAATGTTGTAGTGTTCACAGAAACCCTATACGAGCATGTTAATAGCTGCATAGAGGTAGCCATACCCACCAGGGAGAAGTACAGAACCAACTGAAAAGCAAACCGCACTGCTGGAATCACAGAATCAACAGGCTGTATAACAGATGGAAGAAACTCATGGCAAAACAAAGGAGGTACAACACACAGCAGGATAAAAGGACTCTCATCAAAGTGAACAAAAAAATCAGAGGACAAATAAAGTCTACCAAAGCCAGATTTGAGGTAAGTTCAGGATCCCAGGCCAAGGACAACCACAAAGCATAATTTAGGTATGTCCACAACCTCAAAGGCAAGACACAATTGTATGCACATTTCATTGTAAATGCAACCATCTATAATGAGGCAGAGGAGAGCCAAACCTCTTGGCTGATAAACTGAGCCCCCACTTTTCCCCTCTCTCCCCTTAAACCTTCCTTCAGGAAATACAATCAAATATAAGTGCCCCTACTATCACATGGGAATAGCTCCTTAATGTTCTCTTTAAGAACAAGTACACTGCTTCAATGTGCCCAGACAGTATACCAGAATGCCTTATAAATAGCATGGTCTCTAGAATTACTGTTTCACTGTAGCCATCAAACAGGCTTTGTGCCTCATGAATGGAGAACAGCAGCAGTAATTCCTCTGCACATGAGATGATACATGATGAGATGAGATACAAGATACAAGATGGGCCATTTACTGACCCAGTAGACTACAGACTCAGAAGTCTCACTAGTCTGACATGTAAAGCCATGAAAATAATTATCATGGAAATGATCAATAGAGATATAGTGCACCTTCAGACACTGGACCAAACTCAATTTGGTTTTATTAAGGTGACTTATTTGAGAAGGTAACCAAAACAATGAATGAAGGAAAAATGGTTCACACTGCCTACCATGGGCTGACAAGGCATTTGACATTATACCTCCATCAGGCATTGTTGACAAATTCAAGAGGTTAGGTACACACTAATATGTCAACCATTGGATAGCCAAGTGGCTCACAGACAGGATCCAGGAAGTTTGCATAGGGGAGTTCGCCTCTACAAACAGGCCAGTCACAAGTGGGCTCCCTCATGGATTATTCCTTGGAGTACTCCTTTTAAGCATTTACTTGTCTGAAGTCAATGCCACTCTCAATGGCCTCTGGCTGACTAAGTTTGCAGATGATTGCAAATTAATTGAATCCTACACTGACACAAATGTTCTCCAGGAGGGACTGATGCAGACATGCAACTGGTGTCAGAGCCATGGAGTAACACTAAATGCTTAAATGCCAAGAATTGCACAATACTATGCTTTGGGAAGTCATCCACTTCTGGTAACTATCATATTGACACCACATCTCTAACAGCTGACACAGTAGTCAGAGACTTAGGAACACACATAGATAGTAATCTAGCCTTTGACTGTCACATGTCTACAGTATTGGGGAAATCATTCTATGTTGTGCAACTTATTAACAAAGGCATGGCATGTAAGTCCAAGGAAGTCATTGTTCCACTGTATTCAGCATTCATCAGACCCATCAATGAGTGCAATACCACCTTTGGTATGTACCTAACTAGGCATATCTAACAATTGGAACATCCACAGAGGTTCCTCACTAAACCAATACAGGGTGTAAATAAAATGTCCAATGTAGACCATGTTAAGGCCCTAGCCTATTGTTAGATTTTATGAATATAAGGCTGAAATTAATTCTGTTGTAAATATTCTGTATCCTACAGCCCCTGGAAGGAAGCTGTATGCCTGCCATACAGGGCATTGTCAGACCCCACTGTGGATATCCTGCATATCCACAAAACAACTAGCACCAGAATTAACCATTCTACAGATCTACACCTTGCCAGTGTTATAAATAAGACATTCTGGAGAAACAGGTATGTATCCCAGAAACTACACTCTATATTGAACAGGCTCTCCATCCATGTGAAGCAGAGTTCCACTCTAACGCAAATGAAGCACAAGTTACATAATTGGATGGGGAAAAGGACAGTTATCACTGGTTTGTGACCTATGTCTGTAATGAACAGTGGGAACCTGTAAAAGGTTCATCTCCCAGGCCCCTGATTGCAAGTGTTTCATCTCCCAAAACCCTGATTACACTTATCAAGGGTATCAGGCTTTGTCAGAGATTTGGGATGCATGGCTAGGCCTAAAGAAGCCCTTGTGTTTGTTAGCCTAGTAAACACCTATGAATCTATGAAACCATGAACCATTACCATTCTGATCACATTTCTCTCCTGTGCTGACATTCAGTCCTATGCTCTGACGTTGATGGGTTGATTGTAGATGTGTACCCATAGGTGTGTCCAACACAATCCTGAAAGTTATACGTAAACATTTCCATGAGACACATTCCATTGTGTGACTCCACAGCCCTTACAACAGCATCTATTGTAATGTACACAAATTATTCTATACACATTATAAATGGTAAAGTACAATATCTGTAAATGACCAGTAGAAGTAGCATGTCTACAGCAACAATGGATGAATCAAATACATATTAATGTAGATAGTCAACCTGTGCATCAGATACATAGCCTTATTTCCCTGCATCCATGAGAAAGATGATAGGAATGTAGCACAGTTATCGTCACTTGCACAGGGTGTTGTGTGGGGGTGTAGGAGGCCTAGGCTGACCCAATAGGTTGGCAGGTGTGTGTGTGTTAGGAAGGGAAGCAGGCAAGATCGACCATGAAAATATTGTGTGTGTGTCTGTAGGTTCCCTCAATGTGACAGTAGTGTGTGAGTGTCTGCAAGAACACAGCCAAGCTTATTGCTAGACCTATGTGTCCAGATGTTGGACAGCTGTGAGCCATGCATGGTAGAGCTGAAAGTTCATTGTATCCACCCCTGAACATGAGAACTGGCTCTGTCAGGAGTTGCACTTGCTCCCCCATGCTCAAGGTCAGATGCTGTGCTACTACCTGAGGGTGACTGATGTCTGCTGGGAAGGTTGTCCCACACGGGAATGCCCAAGACCATGAGCCCATGGCCTGCTACATCTTGGTGTGGACAGCACACTCCCCTCTGGACCACTGGATGGACTGCCAGTACAGGAGTATGATTGTACACAGCCATGTTGACTCTCAGCAAATGTAGTTGTGACCTACGCCCACAAGGCTGATGCGCAACTCTAGTCAGACATTGCATTACAGACAATGTGCATTCCAAGACAGATAGTGTGCAATCAGTCTCAACCTTACCTCTATCCACTGTGTCAGTCCAACGTTCCAAGGTATTGGCAACAAGATGGGGCAGTCATGGATGTCAGAATGTGCTGCATCCATAACCCTGAGCATTCATTGGGAGTTCCTTTCTATAAGTGCCTGTGCCTCCATGATGGCCCTAAGTATATGCTGAGTGACAAATGATGAGGAAACTGTGACAGGTGGTGGAGGGAAAGCAGATCTCCAACGAGCATCTCTATCAATCCACTTGTGTGGAACCTTGCCAATTGTTTGGCTATGGCCAGTGTTGACAGTTACTGAAGCCAAAGTAGCCACACTTCCCAATTCAATGTCTCCACCCTCAGAGTGTCCAATATCTGTGGCCTCAGGGGACTGAGTATGTGTAGGCATACTGGTTGTGTATGGTGATAGTGAGGGTAGATGAGGGACATTAACCTCTGTGTCTGATTCAGCCTCTGCAACCCATAGCTGTGCCTCAATTTGGCCACCATCATCATCAGAGTTTGGTAAGACATTGCCATCAGCTTGTGAAGGGGGCAAATACCAACCTTCCTGGTCACCTGTGATAAAAAGGAAAAAGCAAAACATTAATACTTGCACTTCTATGCTCCGCAGTACTATGGCGCAATATATATTAAGCTGTATACACTGCTGTCACTATTACAGACTTATATAACCCCCTGCCTCACATAGTATGACATGTGGACATTATTTTCTAACCCCAGTCTGTAATTATTTGGAAATAATTATTTATTAAACAAGAATCTGATGAGCAAAACATAAATTATGTACACTATTGACATTCTGCAAAAATCTGCACAGTCGACAGTTATGGCAATTAGTAATGTCCTGACAATACTTTCAAGTCAATCACTCAATCACTATGGTCATAGCTACAAGGCAGATGTATGAGTCTAAAGTGTAGACATTCAGAAAATATCTGTACAGCTGGAAATCATGCAGACAGGACATCAATCCAGCCAGCTGGCCTGGGATGACACTTTAGCAAATACATTGAACGATACATACATCTCTGACAAAAAAGTTTTGTGCTTACCAGCAGCAGGAGTATGGCCTTTTCCAGTTTGTGATGGTCCTGAAAAAAAATTGAGGGAGATATAATGGCAACGGCAGCACAAGTTATAGTATAACTGGGGTAATACATCCAAATATCTCACATTTACAGTAGCTATGTTAAAAGGTATGTGGTCACAACCTCTACATGAGCTTAAAACTGCAGCTAACCTCCTCCATCCCATAAAACACCTGACACCCATGTAAAACTGTATACACCTTGACAAGCTGAATGCACCAGTATTTCAATTCTGATCTAACTAAGCATATCTGCATGCTCCTCTTGATAGGAATAGGTGGCACTCATGTCCACAACACATTGACTGATGGTTGATTAGGACCTGTCCTGTGTTGCAAGGTTTCCCAGGAATTCTTCTGTGGCTGAGAGGGGTTGTTCTATTACACGCCGACCACCAGTGACATGAAAATCCCTGGCTACATCAGCTGCACATCTGTGTGCAGTTTATCATATCTGTGCCATGGTGTCACACCTGCTCATAGTTATGGTTCTGGTGACCTACGGCATTGATGTTATGCACCAGTTCATCCTACAGGGCTACACGTTCTGACCTATCTGCCCTCCCTCTTGTCAGCAGGACCTGGCAATGTTGGCCCAAAGCCTCAATGATGAGTCAATTTCTGCCTCAGTAAATGGTTCCCTGCACCATGCATGCATTATATTTCCTGAAATACAAAAAAAAAAAAAAAAAAAAAAAAAAAATGAGAACACATATAAGGACACACATGGAAGTACAGTATGTAGACATTCAGCAAGAACGCATTCACTGCTTGATTATATTTCTCATATTCAACAGTGTACCAAACATACAAAGGGTGTGGATGCAACTAGGATAGTAGCAATAATGACCTATTCCTGTTTGTGCCATGGCAGATACTCATGTATGATCACACACCCAACACAGGAGTTCATTGTAGTGTGCACCATAGCAGGAAAACCCCCCCCCCCATATAATATGTATAAACAACAGTGCCAACAAAATAGCTATGTACTATTACAACTGTTATCAAATTAAGTATCCAGAAGACCTGGATACCTAGTTATCACACAGAATTATACCCTTGCTGTACTCTAAATCCTCTGTACAGGTAACACGGCTGGAGTTCAATGTCATGTCATCAGCGCAGTTCTAACAAAGTCTAACTGATGTAATCCCCATTCTCCCTAAGTATATTCAAACATATACATCATGTTGGAAACAAAATGGTTACATACCTGATAGAGTGCAATACTCCATTCTCCCTAAGTATATTCAAACATATACGTCATGTTGGAAACAAAATGGTTACATACCTGATAGATTACAATACTCCATTCTCCCTAAGTATATTCAAACATATACATCATGTTGGAAACAAAATGGTTACATACCTGATATAGTACAAGACTCCATTCTCCCTAAGTATATTCAAACATATACATCATGTTGGAAACAAAATGGTTACATACCTGCTAGAGTATAAGACTCCATTCTCCCTAAGTATATTCAAACATATACATCATGTTGGAAACAAAATGGTTACATACCTGATAGAGTACAATACCCCTCTGTTGAAATATACTGCTATACAAGTACTGTGTCAACAAGTTAACCATACAAACTAACTCTGATACACACTGGTCCCCCTAGTTAGAAGGTTGCCTTTTTAAGATAGTTCTCATTAGCAGGTGATTGCCTCTGAATCAATCTGTGGTTGATAAATGCTACCTACAGCCTACACAGATGATTTGCAGTATAATCAGCCAATCCCATGCAACTAGTCAACAAGATATAAGGCCTCAAAGTAGATTTCATCTTATTTCTCATATATTGGGGTAGAAATTACTACATGAGCACAGAGAGATTGTTTGTAGCAGCTACTTTTTACATACAGATGTGTGTGCTACAGGCTGAAGCTGCTGCTGCTGCAGGCAATAGGCATAGACAGAGAGGCTGAAGAATGTGCAGGACAGCAGCAGCACTTAAGAGTGATGGTGGGACCTGTGGCAGCATGGGTGAGCAGACAGATCCAGATTGAAGGAACTCATCCCATTGGAAATTAATGTATGTGTTTAAGGCAAGTATGTTAGTCAAAGGTATCATTAACAGAGTAAAAGGCCGCATGCTTTGGAAAGAACCATATCTATCCATTTCTTCACAGAAACAACTGTGCACTTGAAAAGATTTTTAGCTGAATTTGGACTGCCACCCCCAGGGGAGGGGTGATGACAACATAATTGTGTTGTCAAGCCAACTGGACCAAATTAAGTGTGTATAGTGGACACGTGCGAAATGGAGCTCTATGTATGGGACAATCTCTTTTTTTTTGTGGGACAGGTGCCCCATTTTTTTAAGGTGAGAGTGGATTGTTGGGGAAGGGACATAGGTATGTTTGGGGAAGGTAAGTTGGGAAGGTGAAGAAGCATTTGCAGACAAAGAAAACAGACAATGCAGCAGGCAGGGATGGTGTGGGATACAAGAGGGGGGTGAACACCTTGGTTGGGGAGGGTGTTGTAGGATCCTGGTCCCATGGATGTCAGACATGGTAGCAGTGTGACTCAAGTCCTCATCCCTGGGACTGCCAAACTGCACCTTCACTTCTCCTGTAGAGGCAGTGGTTGACACTGGCACCTGGGGCCAGAATGCCCCACCAGGATGGACAGCATGCTCTCCATCTGTCATAGGCACGCACCAACAGTTTGGGGCAGAAGCCTACACACCATGCCTGGCAGATGTTCTTGGGTGACAAAAGCATCCCCTCCACCTTCACTCCCATAGGGGTGCACACTCCCAGCATGTGCAGCAAAACTATCAA
Organism: Protopterus annectens; assembly: GCF_019279795.1. Lineage (NCBI taxonomy): Eukaryota > Metazoa > Chordata > Ceratodontiformes > Protopteridae > Protopterus > Protopterus annectens. Next base: position 198,939,072 of record NC_056736.1, on the reverse strand, counting down.
ATGGAGCAGGCAGTGCAGGGGCAGCAGAATGAGTGCAGCAGGCTGCAGCCCAGATGTGCTAGGCACTGGCCCCTCGGCTGGGGGAGCCAAGGTAGTTGGATGACCATTAATTGGCATACCTTGTTGTGCTGTGGTAAATAAAATATAAACATAACGGAAAAATAAACATAATCCAAACAAATGAAATGACTAACATAAGAGAAAACAATAATGGGTAATGGAAACAAATTGAAAATAATATAATGAGGAACACAACAATAAATAATGTAAATGAAAGTTTTTTTTAAAAGCAAAGCAATATGGAATTATACGTAAGGCCAACATAAGAATTAATAACAAATAATATGATAATATCAAATGATAATTATAAAACTATCCAAGAGTACTGCATCCTTCAGTTGGGCCAATACAGTTTATTTTCTTGTAGCTGACTGACTGACAAAGTTTACAGATGAGGACAGGGTTTTTATACAGTCTTGAAAGATATAACCCTGCCTCTTTAGACATACACTGTGTCCTAATCAGGTCATGCATTTTATTTTAAGATTACTACTACAACAGTTTTCCTTTTCTATAACAAGTACAGAGCAAGCATTTCTTGCTTCAGCTTGCTTTGTCATCCAATGATCATACTTCTTAATTGTCTAACATTTCTAATGAGAAAGACTATTCATTATTGCCACAGCTGCAGTTCATATTTACTTTATTATTATTACTGTTGAATAATTCAGAATTAATGAAAGTTTGCAACTTACAAAGTAATATGATGCAACAGCTTAATAAAAACTTCATATAAAAATCTGAGCATGTATGTGTAAGGCATATCTGCTCCTGTCATGCATTCTATAGGCAACGTATGAAATAGAATAATATACATTTCCTGATGTTTATGGCATATATGTACATATTACAAATCATGTATTTTACACTATTTGCATTCTTTACACATATAGTTTAGGAATATTTTGATAAAAATAGAAAAGTACTGATTAATACATGTTTTTTACAACTTGTAATAGAAGATCCATTCCCTGCTGTTACAATACATCAGTGTGTGTCAGTGTGTGACCCTTGTTTCAGGCTGCTATGAGCGTTTCATTCTATCTTTATCCTAATAGCAGGCTGAGCTGACAATTCTAAAAACCACTGCAAAGTCTTACAGCTGGTTTGCATCTGTTGTCTGACATCTGATTATTAGAGGAATTATTTTCAACATAAATATTTATTTATATTAATAATTATGCCTTGATAAAGAGAGGAATTATTCATAAGCACTATCTTATCTTGGCTGATGCCCTTTTAGCCAGGCATTGTATTTCCATGCAGCTTTCCATTATTTTATGTCACTGGCATTCACATAAAAGATTGTTCACACATGCTGCTCAGGGAAGATTTTGTAATGCTGGTGTCTCAAGATTTCTATAACAATAATACATATAGCGATTAAATAAATAAACGAAGAGAAGGGGCGGGGTGAGAGAAAAAAGAACATTAGTAACTTCACAGATAATATAACTAAACAGACTACAACTACATACTTCTATACATCTTAGGTTTCACTTGTGCGACCAGTGACTGCTATGCCATTTATTATGTGAAATACTACTCTGTTCCTTACACACACACTGTAGTACAGATCAGAATGCATCCAGCAATCATTCAATGTTGCTTATATTGTATATGTGATGTTCCATGTACATACCTCTCAACCTCTTAGCTTGGGACATTGTGGCCAAGCCATACATAATCGTTGTACAAAAGCACAATGACAGGGAACATTCTTACGTAGTGTGCTCATGCAATAGTAGCAAGTTGTTCTGATAACAGATTTACCATTAAATTATATTTCTAGTGATGTCATATATCTGCAAATCAAAGGACTGACATCTTTTTTGACATTGATCCTCAGCAATGTGGCAAAGGCTGGACATTAAAACAAGATCATATACCAAACAGCCCCAATATATGGGGCAATATTCAGTACATTCTGCAAAAACTGTGACAGTTGAGAAGTATGTTCATGTACACTAACTATGCTTGACAGCTGGACAGTTATCACACACATCTATGGTTGTACACTTCACATGCAAGCATGGTTTATTTATGACATGCCAATACAGTATTGAATACTGCACAATTTCTCAGTTGGCTAGTGTGGGATTAGAACTCACAAGCAGTGACTACAGTAATAATGAACATTTTATTTGAAACAATTAATTATCAGAGCACCATCTGCTTTTATACTTTATTGATTCATGTTGTTTCAAATCTTGCATTTACACACACGGATAGCTGTGTAGGACTTCTGTTAACTTACACTTTTACCCTATTCATTTATTGACCACAACCTGCAGCATATTTCAGACAAAATGAGCAGAACACACACTGACTCTTAATCTGGGTATTACAAAACATTTATTTAGAACAAGCTAAAACAGTATTGAATACTGCACAATTTCTTATTTGGCTGGTGTGGGATTAGAACCCACAAGACGTGACTACAGTAATACTGAACATTTTATTTGAAACAATAAATTATCAGAGCACTGTCTCCATTTACACTTTATTGATTCAGGTTGTTTCAAATCTTGCATTTACAGACATGTATAGCTATCTAGGGCCTCTGCTAACTTACACATTTACCCTATTCATTTATTGAGTGCAATCTACAGCCTATTTCAGACAATGATGAGACTACAACATTGACTCGTAACCTGGGTACACCACAGCATTAACTAATGGCTGGAATCTATGCTATATAGTACTGCATGCTTACTTGCTGCAGTGGTGGTGCTGCGGTAGCGTTGTTGCCTCACAGTAAGACGTTATCCTATTCGATTCTCAGCTAGAGCATCTTCTGTGTGGAGACGTGTGAATGGGCGAACCTTCGTTGAAGGTTGTGCGTCAGGGCTGGCAACTCGGTATGTAAAAATCTACTGCCAATCATTAGCAGACCGGAGTTCTGCTGTGGCGACCCCAAACCGGGAAAAGCTGAAAGACCCAACAACATTTATAAATTACTAGAAAACATATTTACATATCTGTGAGGTGTGACCATCCCATGTTTCTTGGATCCAGATATCCAAGGTTCCCCACTTCCTTCGATACAGGTCATCTTAATGATGACAACACTGCTTTCCAGTGCGGGATATAACAGTTGAACTGGTCAGGTCCCTGACCAAACTATCACAGGCCTCAGACTTACACTCTGAGCCCTGATAGTCACCCTGCAGCAGCTGGTGTATATAGCAGTGTACCAGGAGTCCAATGAAAACTCTGGACTCCTGCACACCTCACTGTTGTGCCCTAAAGTACACACCATCCCCCACAACAACAGCCATATTCGCAGTCAAGGTCAGGCTCCAAGGAATAATATAAAATTCCAACCTATTGCCCTTTATATAGGCTGCATTCCCACCACTGCACGTTATACTGCAAGTTTCAAAACTTTGCCATGTCGCTAAGCATCTTGCAAACTCAAACAACCCATGTTTAAGAGAAGTTTAGCAACATGCAAACAGGAAAAGACCACTGACCATGTTTAAGCAATGCTTAGCATTGCACAGCTTTTCTAAATGTAACAATTACTGAATTTAAAATCAACCAATATTTCAGCCACCTGACACAGTTTCCCAGCAGTATATGTAAAATGTATTACTGCCCAGGACACGGACCCGAGACCTACTACATTATAGGTCATGACTCAACCTATATAACCACTGGGATAGTGAAGGGAACTCATATATCTTCAGATATACTGCAAAGGTGCTTGGAAGCATAGCACAGCTTCACTGCATGGGTTTGCATGTTGCTAAGCATCACAGATCTTTACCAATTAAATGCATCTGGTTTCTATTTTTAGCTGTCTACTGTATGTCTGCTGCAAAGGCATGCAGTGCTAAGCATAGCTAAATAAAGTGGTGCATCACGCAAACAAACACATAAAAAAGAAAAACAGAAACTGAACGCATCCGGTTTCTGTTTTTAGACATCTGGCACATGTCTGATGTATGGTGGTGCAGAGCTAGGCCTAGCTAAGTAATGCAGTGCATGTCAGAAACAAGCACATAGAAATAAAAAATAATAAATAGAAATTGAACACATCTGGTTTCTATTTTTAGATGTCTGGTATGTATCTGATGTATGGTTGCAAATAGCTAAGCATAGCTAAATAATGCTGCACATCACACAGGCAAACACATAGAAATAAAAAAAAAATAGAAATTGAATGTATCCAATTTCTGTTTTTAGATGTCTGCCACATGTCTGATATATGGTTGCACAGAGCTAAGCATAGATAATTAACATAGCACATTATGCAAACAATCACATAAAGATAAAAAAATAAAATAAAATAAATCCTACTTAGTAAAATAAAATGTTTTGTAGACCTTTCAGTCAAGGTTAATGGGATGAAAGGTATATGCTTATACCATCAATCTTACAGTCTTACACAGATTTAATATCCATGTTGTTCTGACCTCCTTTAGGTGCTCACCACAATTATTATACATAGTGTGCTGCCGAGGGAGAATCATGGCCATGTACATAGATACATTCCATGTAGGGTCTACATGGAGCATACATAAACTTTATTGAATCCTGGGGTTCATTTTTTGCATCAAGAAGTTAAACAACATTCACTGTCACTCAACATTGCTGCACTTTTCCAAACTGTATACAAATGCTGTGGACAAAAAGTGAAGACTTTTCCATGTGTCATTTTTGGCTTTGTGTACTGTGTGTGACTCTATTGTTTGAACAGACAAAACTTTTGAAGAAAGGGTTGAAAAGGAAAGTGGTGAAAATGGGGCTGGCAAGCAGAGGGTAGCACATGGGGAAAGAATACAGGAATATGCATTAGGAACATGGGAGACCGCCATAGCTATCCACTTCTTGACAATGTAAATGTACAGTTATATACACAAGTTCATGACTTTGCAGAGTCACCACTCCAGTGATGGGTGACAACAGAATAATGTAGTATGGTCAATTGGACTGAATTAATTGTGTCAGGATGACACATAGGCAAAGTGGAGAGTTATGTATGAAGCATCATTTTTTTGTGGGACAGATGCTCATTTTTGGGGGGTGGGGGACTGTTGGAAAAGTGGCTAGGAATGAGAGGTAGGTTAAGAAGCATCCACAGGCATACAGGATATGCAAGATAGAGATGGTGATTGAGACAAAGAGGTAGGTTAGGAAGCATCCACAGACATACAGGACACACAAGACAGAGATAGTGATTGAGACAAAAGGTTGGGAAACACCATGATTGTTGGTAGGAGGGGATATTGGAGGCACATACATGTCCAGCTTGAGAACAGTGAGAATCTAGTCCTTGTCCTCAGAACTGTCATTACTGTCTCTTGCAGCAGCTCACTGGGTCAATTCCAGATATAGCATCACTTTTGCAATTTTATACAGGACCTTTTCAACCCTACTATGTGCACCTAGGCCCTGTCAGCTCCTGACAAGAGACAAAATTGCCACCTCCAATACTACTGTTCCCAAAGGGTACCACTTCACCAGCACCTGGGGCAGAGCAAGCTGAACCAATTGGAAGAGGTGGGTCAAGGGGTGTGGAGGCAGCACTGACAGGTTGTGACCCTGAAGTGTTGGGTGTCTGTGCATCTGTCTGTGGAAGTAAGTAGGGCTGGCCTGCAGTGTACCTCTCTGTGCTGTTGATGATTAATTTTCAGCAGCAAATTAAGCAAACTGAAGTTTGTCAATGAATTATAACTCTCCCACACAAAAAAGGAAAACAAATTAGAGTGAAAGTGTGGGCAGACAAAAAAAGAGATAATTAGATACATGGCATGTCACAGTACTGTACATTTTAAACAAACCTGGTTTGGCAATACTTAAGCAATTATAATACTTTACTATTACACACTTTGCAAAATCCATATATGATGGAAAGGTCTTTATGTGTCATTAAATAAACACATGTCACAGCTTTGGTAAAGAACCAGCTGCCTTTGTTTCACTATGACTGACTGGAATTATGCATTCTACATTAATAATTACAATTACCATAATGTAATTCTTCACAAAAGGCTGCTGTTAAGATCTTGTTAATAATGATCAATTAAAAAGAGTAATTATTGCTTCTGGGTATTGAGCCCACACACAGTGAAGCTAGCATTCTAATCATCTCATGCAAGCAGCAAGAACTATTGGGGAAGGCATGCATGTTTGAGAGGAAGGCTGAGGTATGCCTGCTCAAGATAGATTGGGATTACCCAATATGAAGGGGCATTTCAGAGTGACACAGTTAAGGCTCCTATACCTAGCACAAGCAGAAAACTATAATTCAAAGTGGAATGGGATGATGTTGAAACAGGGGGAAGCTCAAGAAACAATGAGATACTAGGTTTCTGGATGCAGGCTTTAAGGATAATAACATTAATCATGCAGAATATTATATCCATAAAGTAGCAGAAAGCATTGTAAGAATTAAGCTAACATGGGAATGAGAAAGGAGATTCTGCTAATAGAGATGACTGCAATTATGGATATAGACAATAGGCAAGAGGAGGCTGGAATTTATATGAGAAAACTGGCAAAAGACCAAGGTATTGGGAGCAAATAACTAGAGAGGAAAAGGTAATAGAATGGGAAGAAGCCAAGATTTTATTTAGATCGCAGGTTAGAGATTGCCTTCCCTATCAAGGATTGATATCAGTGTATAGGCAAAGAGAAATAAATAAGGGGACTCTAAACAAAAGACTAGCATTGGTAGAGTTTTTAGCAGAATCTAGAACAGAAGCTGCCATTAAAAAAGGAATAATTAGTAGAACATATAAAATATTGCATAAATATAAGAATCAGTCAGAGGAGGTTAGAAAGGATTGGGAAGACAGATTAGATAAGCAATTGACAAAGAAGCAATAGGAGCATATATGTATGTCTCCCAAATATGCAACAAAATCTAGCAGATTTAGGATTTTTGCTTGGAGATGTTCACAAATATATTTTTCACATCAAGCAGACTCCAGAGAATTTTTCCTCATGTAGACAGCAAATGTTAGAGGTGTGACAGGGATGAAAGAGGTCCTTGGGAACATATTTTCTGGGAGCATAGTGGGTTGGTTCATAGGTTCATAGGTTCATACTAGGCTATCTGCCCGAGGGCATTTACAAGCCTAGCCCATCGTTTTGTGGCTTACGCCACCCCTTTAGTATGGGGAACTATACCCATTATTTTGCTGTGCCTCTGTCGAGCAGTGACACTGAGGTAATCCCTGGGGTATATCTGCGATCTCCCATCCATTGGTCAAGATTTCTCTTGAACAAGGCCAGCGAGGTGCTCTGCCTCACATGTACTGGGATTTTGTTCCACAGCATAGGGAGTCTTTGGGTGATGAATCTATCCCTCCAGCACGTCCTATTAATAGCCGTGTCGAGGTTTAAGTCTCCGCCCTTGTGGCTCTGATGGATCTAGATTTTTAGAGGTGAAGCATATTCATCAAATCTGGGTTTGACATGGCCTTGTATGTTAGGCAAAGGTCACCTCTGAGCAAGCGGTAAGCGACTGAATAGAGCTGGAGTTCTTTCAGTCGGGCAGCATAGGACAGATTTTTGAGACCCTTTATCCTTTTGGTGAGGAACTTTTGTGGCCTCTCCAGCTGCTGCAAGTGTCGGGTCAGATACATCCTGAATGGGGCATTGTACTCAATCATTGGTCTGATGAGTGATGAGTAAAGGGAGACTATGACCTCCCTTGATCTAGATGAGAATCCCCTCATGATAAGGTGGGCAATGTAGAAGGTCTTCCTAACTACTTTAGCTACATGGGTGTCGAATGACAGACTACTATCAACCTGGGACCCCAGGTCCCTGATAACTTCTTCTGTGCTCAGTGGATTGCCACCTATTTGGTAGCTAGGGGTAACCTTGTTTTTCCCAAAGGGTATGACTATGCATTTTTGGCATTTAACTTCAGGCCGTGGCTCTGGCACCAGTTATCCGCTTCCGTGAGACCCTTCTGAAGGATATCTGTGTTAGATGTGTTTTCTACTATGGCGCCAGTTTGCAGTCATCTGCAAACTTTGTCAGCCATAACCCTCCTGTGTTTGCTTGTACTTGAAAAGTAGATGCCAAACAAGAGTGGGCCCAGGACTGAGCCCTGTGGGACACCACTTGTGACAGGCTTTGAGTCTGACATGGCGCCAGCAACTCTGACCCTGTGGGTTCTGTCACTCAGCCAGTTTGCAACCCATCTTGTGATGTATGGGTTAACATTTAAGCTGATGAGTTTTCAATGATACCCGAGTGGGGTATTGTATCGAAGGCCTTAGCCAGATCGAGGTAGGCTGTATGGACTGCCTTTCCCTCGTCAATGGCTTTGGTGACTGTTTCGAAGAAGTCAACCAAGTTTAAAAGGCATGATCTGCCTTTGACAAAGCCAAACTAGGTTGGATCCAAAGTCTGCAAATTCCCTCTGTCTTTATTTATGAGGTCCATTATGATCCTCTCCATGGCTTTGCAGATAAGGCTTGTCAAGCTAATGGGCTGGTAATTTCCAGGGTCGGTGGAGGCACCGCCTTTGTGAAGTGGGACCACAGTTGCAGTGCGCCACTCCCTGGGTACGTATCCAGAGGTAAGACTTTGATTAAACAGCTGTCCTAGCTGTGGGTTTAATTCCTCATTGAGTTCGTGGAGCACACAGCCGGGGACACCATCAGGTCCCATGGATGCTGTGTTTTTTGCTTTGGAGAGAGCAGTTCTCACTTGGGCTGGAGATGTTTGGGGGCTGCAATCGCTTGGTATAGATATCTCTCCTTTGGGGAGGGGGAGAAGTTTGCACTGAACCTGTCAGCCAGTATGTTGGCAATGTCTGTAGGATCAGTAATCTTCACATCATTTTGAACTAGTTCTGAGCATATCTGGGAGTTTCCTCCTAGGTTTCTAACATAGCTAAAGAAGGCCTTATGATTGTCTTTGAGTCTTTAGCTATTTTTCTCTCGAAATTTGCTTTGGATGTTTTTATGAGAGCTCTTAGTTTTTTACTTATAGTGATCAAGGGTGTCTTACCTTTTAAGGATTTTGCTCTATCTTGTAGTAGCTTCCTCCTTTTATTGTAGAGTTTGTTTATGGCTGGGGTCCACCAGACTGGACGCTTGCCTTTGGTACTAAGAGTCTTTGTTTTGTTTGGGATTGCCTTATCCATGCAGTCCTGCAGGTGCTGGTAGAAGGTGTTTGTAAGTGATTCAGCGGCTTGAGTACTGTTTTCCGCCGGCTCGGGGCCTTAAAGGAGACCACACTAGTCTTTAGAAGTGTGAAGTCGGCTTTTGAGAAGTTCTTTACTGTGGTCTTTTTTATTTCAGGTGGGGGTGGGATGAGGACCTCCAGCGAGATTAGTTTGTGATCTGATCTCACCAGTGAGGGGTATACTTCCGGTGTTGAACATTGTGCTCCCATGTTCGTGATGATGAGATCAAGTATGTTATCTCCTCTTGTGGGGATGGTGACTAGTTGTTCCATGGCATTTGAGTTTATGAATTCCAGGAACTTTTGGGCTAGGGTGTTTGGGCTTGAGTAGTGTTCCCAGTCTATATTAGGGTAATTGAAGTCACCCAGAATGATGGTGTTTGGTGATACATTTATCCCCTCTAGTGTTTTCAGGAAGGCCATGTGAGGTTCCTGAGTTTGTGAGGGTGGCCTGTAACATGCTACAATTTGCAGAGCAGTCTTGCCTATGGTTAATTGCACCTGGATGGTCTCCGATGCATCGTGCGTTGCCACTCAGTCTTGAGGTGTGGGTGTCCTTGATGAATATGGATACCCCCCCTCCTTTCTTGGTATTGTCTGGATTTTGGGGCCGGAACGCATGATATGAGGTAAAACCTGATAGCGCTGGGGTGCTCTCAGGAGCCTTGAACCAGGTTTCTGTCACAGCACAGACATCGATGTTCTCCATACTGAGAAGGGCCTCGAGTGCGTGCATTTTGAGATTTAGACTTCTGGCATTGAGCAGCATTACCCTTAGTTTTTTCCTTTTTGTGTTCTAGGGTGGTAGGTTTAGAATTTGAGCCTTGCCTAAAAAGGCACTATGGGGTGGCAAGAGCCTTTGCCAATATCCGGAATCCCAGGGGTGACAGGTGCAAGCCGTCCCTTGCGAAGCAGCGTGGCTTGTCCAGCATGTCATCCCAGGCAGACAGATACTGGATCCCCTTTGAATGACACCAGTGTTTAAGCCAATTGTTAAAGCTGATCATCTTATCTCTGTATTGTGGCATCACTCTTGGTGAAGGTAGGATACTGCTCAAGGTCAGGGTCATACCTGCCTGGGCTACATAATCAGAGAGCTCCTCAATGTCTCTTTTCATGTAGTCTAAGGAGGTACGTTTCAAGTCGTTTACACCAGCGTGGACAATGACTGAGTCATATTTGTACTTGCTGTTGAGAGACCTGAGTGCTTGCATTATGTGGCAGATTCTAGCGCCCGACAGGCAGCTTACTGTGACCTTCTCCTTACTCAGTCTGGTGAACGGGACGTCAGTGTGTCTGACTATGGAGTCACCAATGACTAGCATGTCTGGCATTGTGTTTGGCCTTAAGGGCTGTGACTGTTTGACACTCTGACTGTGAGGTCTATGTGTTGCAGGTGTTGTGTTCTGAGGTGGTGGTTGTTTGAGTGTCTGCTTTGGTGGCCTCTGCTGTTTTGGTAGATTTTTGATCAGAGCCTCCGAGTATGTCTTTGTGTGTTTATGTGTATGATTTGAGGTTGTAATGGTGCTATGTGAGACTGGGTCTATGGTGTGTGTGGTAACCTTCTCCTCCTGACTGGTCTTGCCAGTCCTATGTTGAGAGAGCTCAGCCTCCAGTTTGGCCGTATAGTTGCATCTCTCGCATGTATTTGTGTTTTGTGGGAGGAGGAGAGGGTTGTCTGTGTACATGAGGCAATTGTGACATTGCCTCAGTATTCCCAGGTTCACCAGCTGAGCAGGAGAGGACACTACCAACTGATCCCTCGACATGCTAGAAGGATAGACAAAAACTTTAAAAAAGATTCAGGGGGATGTGGGTGACCGAGAAATGGGGGGTTATCTTTTTGGGGTACTATCTATGACAAGAGTGCCGTATCAAGGTAATAAGTACTGTAGGAGCAAGTGCTAGGTTTAACAGATAGAGAATAGTCTACTTGGAGTCAAGTGGAGATGATCTTTTTAGTTATAGGAAACGCTGATTAGATCAGTAGTATAGTTCGAGGAAGGTAGTTTTAAGGGAAAATTTGAAGAGTGGACTTTAGGTAGCCCGAATAGTTTAAACCTGCCTAACCGGCGCTGCCCTAGTGTGCAACAGTGGCAGCTCCGCTCTAAATCGCGCTAAATCGCGCTAACGTGCGTTTACCGTGTTTTATACCAGGGGGCTGGAAAAAGCTAGAAACTGGCCCAAAACGACCAATAAACTACTAGTTACTGGCTGAAACCTCACAAAACTGGACAAAAGGCAGCTCAATGCTTTCCACTCCCACTGGTAAGCAAGGTAACTTCCTCTCCCCCAAATAAGGCAAGGAAACAGTACACAGGAACTACAACCAAAGCCCAGGAATCAGCAACTCTGAAACTGGACTAAACTAGTAAAGCAGGAAAAACAAGAGATATTTTTCTTTTTTTTTTTTTCACAAAACAGGCAGAAACAGGTACAGCAAACACTTATAAATGCTATGAATCAGCTACTACAGCTTACACAGAAGAATTTGCTACAAGTACAGTCAAATAGTAACAAACAAGGATTCCAAGTGCAATATTAAGTTAAATGCAGTAAAAACAGCTTCAATGTAACAGAAAGGCAGGTGAAATACAGTCGCTAGGTATTCAGATGTGGAAAGCAACAAAAAATATACTTAGTATCAAGAAAAGTCGCTTATTCAGCTCTCTGCAGCCTGGATTACTCTGCTGGCCCACGTGGAGTCTGTGCTGAGTAGGTACAAGCTGAAAAACGCGCGTTTACCGCGTTTTATACCAGGGGGCTGGAAAAAGCTAGAAACTGGCCCAAAACGACCAATAAACTACTAGTTACTGGCTGAAACCTCACAAAACTGGACAAAAGGCAGCTCAATGCTTCCCACTCCCACTGGTAAGCAAGGTAACTTCCTCTCCCCCAAATAAGGCAAGGAAACAGTACACAGGAACTACAACCAAAGCCCAGGAATCAGCAACTCTGAAACTGGACTAAACTAGTAAAGCAGGAAAAACAAGAGATATTTTTTCTTTTTTTTTTTTTCACAAAACAGGCAGAAACAGGTACAGCAAACACTTATAAATGCTATGAATCAGCTACTACAGCTTACACAGAAGAATTTGCTACAAGTACAGTCAAATAGCAACAAACAAGGATTCCAAGTGCAATATTAAGTTAAATGCAGTAAAAACAGCTTCAATGTAACAGAAAGGCAGGGTGAATACAGTCGCTAGGTATTCAGATGTGGAAAGCAACAAAAATATACTTAGTATCAAGAAAAGTCGCTTATTCAGCTCTCTGCAGCCTGGATTACTCTGCTGGCCCACGTGGAGTCTGTGCTGAGTAGGTACAAGCTGAAAACGCGTTTAGCGTTTTATACCAGGGGGCTGGAAAAAGCTAGAAACTGGCCCAAAACGACCAATAAACTACTAGTTACTGGCTGAAACCTCACAAAACTGGACAAAAGGCAGCTCAATGCTTCCCACTCCCACTGGTAAGCAAGGTAACTTCCTCTCCCCCAAATAAGGCAAGGAAACAGTACACAGGAACTACAACCAAAGCCCAGGAATCAGCAACTCTGAAACTGGACTAAACTAGTAAAGCAGGAAAAACAAGAGATATTTTTTCATTTTTTTTTTTTTTTCACAAAAAAAACAG
>NC_056736.1:198839318-198921818 GCF_019279795.1 Protopterus annectens | reverse complement strand
AGACTGCTGTTTAGAAGTTGTCAAACAGCAGCAGGGGTAAGTCACTTTTTGTTTACCTGGTGTTACCTGGTAATGTTACTGCCACAGCAGATTAGAGACTGCTGTTTAGAAGTCGTCAAACAGCAGCAGGGATAAGTCATGTTTTGTTTACCTCATTGAGGAGTAATGGATAGCTGTCACTGTCCCTGATTTCAGACCTTCCCTGATTTTGCTTATAATCTTGCTCTTTCAAAAAAAAATAATTTGCTGGTAAATCACTCAGGATTGCAGACAGTATACATCAGTGTTTTATATTTCTTATTGTCCAAAAATGCATGTTGATGCAAAAAGTGTTATTCTACTAAATGTTAATTGAATTAGAATAATATTTAAAATGTGTTCCTGATTCTGAACCTTTATTCTGCAAAATTATGTTTGGCACTGCACTGAAATCTTCAGCAAAGAAGTTGATAGTTATAGTATCTGGTGTTTTGCCAGTATTTATAAAAACCCTGAAAAAGAAAATCATTGCTAGAGATTGGAAGCATCAGCTCTTCTTAAAATTCAAGGTTTGCATGGAGATCAGTCACTCTGGGCTGCTGAACGTTCTGGTGCTTACCTTGTTCATGTTCATTAGCAGTTTTATCCTAACAGTGTCATATCAAAGCTCTGTTCAGGCTAAAGTGCATAACCAGGAAATTAATACACTTTTTCTCCTCATTTTTCCAGAAGAAGCTTTTGTGGGGCCCCACACAGCCAAGGATTACGGGGCCCCTCCCTACAGCCATTGGTATTGCAAGTACCTAAAGTTGGCTATGTTGTTAGTTTTAGTAGAGATAAGGTCCACCAGCAGGGTTTAACTAAGCCAGGGTCACTATGTCATTGGCAAAATATTTAATGAAATTGTGAAGGCTGTTACCTGATAAAACACTGTTACTATAACAAGAGAAATCATTGAATTGCACAGGAGATACAAATAAGAGTTTATACCCTCTTGGTTTGTTAGGTATGCAAAACTGCTGTACTACCTTTTATTGGTTTGGCAGATATGTTACAAAATATCAAGAACATTCTGTGGTTGAAGCCCCCACAGGAACAGGGGGCCCCCAGTGACCATAGGGTTCACCGGTGCCTAAAGCCAGCTATGAATGCATGCTAATGATAAAATTGTTTGTTTTATCTTAGTAAGGATTTTCTGTGTACTTTGAATTATAGCCAAATGCTTCTTGATGACTATAACAAGCATTTATAGGTGCTCATTACTTTGGGCTGTACATGCTAGAGTAGATGCTGATGACAAGAAACATGGATAGTGTGATCATTCAAGCCTGAAAATAGTGGGGTATTCGGTGCATGCTAATGTGTATATAATTGCATGGAAACAAGGAACTCCAAAGAAGTGAGCCATACTGCAATTACAAATGGAAAAACACAAAATGTCAGACTGATGTTGCAGTGTTTAAAAGCGGCACACTGTGCCACAATGTATACTAGCTCTATACAGAAGGAATTGGGGTGCAAGTCAGGGCAGCAATGTTTGCAGTAAGAGTAGTGGCAGTACAGTAGCAATTGTGAGTGACTACTGTTGATAACAGTGTCCATAACATTGGATGGTACCTGATATATAGCTTGACCTGAGTGAACAACAGAGTATGTATCAATTCTGTGTGGACAAGTTGGCCATATAAGTCCTTGTTGAATTGTATCACCTGCAAGAGGACTCAAAGAGGATGTGCCAAATACCCATCCCCTTGGATCCTAACATGTGTCATTCTAGCTGTCTTAGACATAGGACCCTGCAGTGACTGATTGTGAATATTTTAGGGATATCACTGGTGTAGCTGTGTAAATCCTGACCAAGTTACTTTACATACAGCAGCAGGTGGGGGGGTATACTTGGTTGTACAGAAATGGCAAGGGTGATCATGATCACCATGAAGGCATTTTATAAAATTATCCATTTCCCTGAGGTTCTGTTGAGCCTTTGTTTACAGATGCATTGCCTTCACATCCTAAGTTAGTCCAGAAGGACAAGATAAATTAACAGGAAGAATGTTTACTTCCTTATCTACCAGGTGGTTCATATTAAACAGGACATTATTTATAATGTGTCATTGCCCCAGCAGACCCACTCAGGCAGTTTTCATGATTCTTACATCTACCACATGTTTGATCTACATCAAAATTTCCATTGATGGGGACTTCCCACAGAGTCATTATTTTCATAGGTGTATACACAGGTTAAACAGACACTTTCTTATACCCAGGTACTGTGCATGCAGGGTCAGGCTGCACATAATACATGCTCTAGAGATCTAGACTGATGACCCTCACAGCCCTCAGGTCATGCAGGAAATTGAATAAAATGCAGCATGTGCTGAAACACATGGTATAGTGAAGCTTTACCCTCAGCTACTCTTGCCAATATATGTCAGCAGGGGACCTGCAATGTAGTCCTAAATTCTGTTGCAAGACTGTGGTGTGTGTGTGTGTGTGTGTGTGTGTGTGTGTGTGTGTGTGTGTGTGTGTGTGTGTGTGTGTGTGTGTGTGTGTGTGTGTGAGCAGCAGGACAAGACATTGCTGAAACAACTGAATAGTAAGTTGTGTAAGCTGAACTTAGCATAACAGTAGATTTTTGAATGATCACATGCTAAGTTAAATCCTGCCAAACATATAAAAGCTGGCCAGCTTCCAAAGTTGCAGAGTACTTTCCATGCATGCAAACTGTCAAGTAGCTCAGGATGTGCTGACTAAAAGAAAAATATGGGCGCAGAGCCCTTCAGAACTTTCCTGCCAGCAAAAAGTGGGAGGCTGAACTATATTTGGGAGGAGGAAAAAAAAGGGTCCAGAAGCCCTAGGAGAATGTTCGTAGCAACATTTGATCTAGCTCTAGAAGAAAAAATCAAACTTACAGTGCTTTATAAAAGTAAATACAGATGACCAACTAGCAGCTTCTAGAATCAAACTCTTTCCAAAATGCCATAGATAAAGCCAAGGCCCTCGTAGAGTGGGCTTTGATCCTGCTCAGAATAGATTTGTCATGCTGAATATAACAAAAGTTAATAGACTTAGACAACCGTTCAGAAATACTCACATTGCCCCTTCTTACCTTTACAAGAAAAGAGCAATTGTTCCAAAGAAATGAAAGATTTAATTCTGTCAGGATAGTACTTTAATTGTCAGTTGATGTCCAAAGTATGGAGAATCCGTGTCCCTCATTTTTAGGTTCAGGGAAAAAATTGGAGAGATAGATAATTTAACTTAAAGTAAACTTGGATACTACTTTAGGCAAAAAAGAAGGATTACTTCTCAAAGAGACCTGTCCCTATGGAAAATGTGGGAGGACTGACTCACCATAAGAGATTGCAATTCAGATATCCTTTTTACAGAGGTCAGAACAATCAGTAAAACTATTTTCCATATTGAGAACCTCAAGTTAGACAGATTATCTGGTTCAAATGGACCAAGTATTAGCTTCTCTAACAAAAAATAAGATCCCAAGGAGGGACCACTGGTTTACCTGGAGGTCTCTTATGCAAAACCCCTGGAGGCCTCTTATGCAAAACACCTTTCAAGATCATTTTGATATGAAACTGCCTTGAAAGAGGAGGATCTAAGGGCAGACATGCTGAAATGGCAGATAAATGAACCTTGACAGAGAAATAAGAAAGACCATATGATAGTAGCTCACACAAATATTATAAAACCTGAAAACAGCTAGCCCTGAATGGGTGCTGATTATGTTGTGGGCACCAACTAGAAAATCTTTTCCATTTGCTGATGTACGATTATGTAGTAGAAGGCTTTCTTGCCTCCATTAGTACCCACTGCAAATCCTCAGAAAACAGGCTCCTAAAAGGAATTAAGACCCTATCATCCAAGCAGTCAGCTGAAGATGAATGATGTGGAGGTTTATCAAACACCCTTGTTCATGCGTGAGTAGATCCATGCTGTGAAGAAGCTTGTGATAATTGTCCCTGGTTGTTTCCAAAAGAAGAGAGAACCATGGTTGCATTTGCCAGAGGGGATTCACCAAAATGATTTTGTGGGATTCCTTCTGAATCTTCAGAATTACCCCGGATATTAGTGGAAAGGGCGGAAAGGCATACAAGAACATTCCTGTCCAAGGAAAAGAACAGAAAAGTCATCTGCCTTCCAGGCTTTCTTGCATGGTGTCCTGAAACAGAATTTTCTAGCTGATTGTTCAGAGAGGAGGCAAAGAGTTATACTTCAGGAACTTCCCACAGATGAATCAAGTTTTGAAAGACCCCATGATCTAGTTTCTATTCATGAGGGACTGCTCTGGTCCTGCTCAGCTTGTCTGCTACACAGTTTTGCTCTGTTGGAATGTGGGATATGTATAAAGTGAGACTGTTTGGTGAAGCTATATCGCAAGCTAATATAGATAGTATGCAAAGGGAGTACAGCCTAGTTCCTCCTTGCTTGTTGATGCGACAAATGACTGTGGTATTATCTGTAACCAGTTAAAGAGGTCTTGGGAACATGAGATGTTTTATAGAGTTGAGAAACTTGATCAGGGGAAACATCTCCTTGATACTTATGTGCTTGCTTCTGTCCGTGGTGTATGACACCCTGTGCAATTTTATCCCCCCTAAAACTGCTCCCAAGCAAAATCCACATGGCATATGGTGACTGACATCTTTGGAGTGGGAAGGTAGAAGGAGAGACCTGGATTTAGGTATATCTGCTGTTTCCTCCAAAAAAATTATCTTCTAACAAATCCCAGTATTGGGATCTGAAAAGATAATGGGTGTTAATATTGTGTCCAAAGTGATTTCAGATACTGTTGTACCTTTCTCATTTGGAGTCTTGTCAAAGGTATCATCAGAATCATCAATGCCATTAGACCCAAAATTCTGGGGTATTCCCTTCCAGTGACTGAAGTCTGAGTGGAAAATCTTAGAAATAGATCTAAATAAATAACAATGGTTTTCCTGGGGAAGAAAAGCTCTTTGACTTGAGGTGTTTAGTTGACATCCAAGGAACACAACCCCGTGTGAGGGAGTCAAGAAATACTTTGGAATGTTCTCCTGGAATCCCTGCTTGTGCAAGAGATCTCTCACCCAGGAAAGAGAATACTGACATTTTGAAAAAAAGACTCTGCAAAGATAAAAAAACTCATCTAAATATAGAAAATTGTGGTTACCCAGTAGCCTGAAATGATCTATAATTGGAACCAAACACTTTGTGAACACTCTTGGTGCAGCAGATAGTCCAAAAGGTAAGGAAGAGAACTGATAATGTGATCTAGGCTCACAAAACCTTAAGAAACAACTGAAGGCTGGATGCATATGGATGTGATGATAAGCATCTTTTACATCTAGTGTACCAGGAAACCTGAAAGAGGAAGAAAGGGTAACATGTTGTGAAATTACATCATTTTGAATTTGGGGACAATCGCAAACAGGTTAAGAAAAGAAAAATTCAGAACTAATCTCCAACCATTTTCTTTCCTTAGCACTTGGAACATCCTTGAATTAAACCACTTCTCCACCTAGAAAGGAGGGACAGATTCTATCACTACTTGGGACAGTATGATATGAAGAACAGGTAGAAACAAAAGAGCCTGATCTGCAGTATGAAGAATGACCCCCTGGAAAGGAGAAATTTCCTCCCACTGCCATCTGTAACCCTGGTGAATGATTTTCAGAATCCATTTGTCTGAAACAATCTGTTGACAGAGAAAAACTGAGAATCAGATCTTGTGGAATAAAAAAAGGGCCATGGTGGGAGGGGATCACAAAGTCTCCTTGAATAATTATTCAGACTTGTTGAACTGTCCTTGTTTTTGGGAAACTTCAGACTTCTTTTTGGAACCCCCTTTCCACTTATTAAACGTTTGTTTACCTGAATTATGTTGAGACTGTTTATTTTGTCTTTTATCAAAACTGGATAGAGAGAAAGAAAATACTTTGGTTAATTTGGAAATGGAGGACTGAAAAATCTTAGGCATTTCTTGGACGACCTTGCCTCTTTCATCGCACATTTTGATCACCTCTGCACCAGGTGAGCTAAACACTACTCTCTATCCAAAAGAGAATTTGCAATCTAATTTTTACATCACCTGAGGGGTGCTTGGATGCAGCCAAGCAAACCTCCATAAAACAATAAGAGTGCCATAACCCTGGAAATAGTATTGACAGAGTCATGCAAACAGTACAAACAATGTTTAATAGAAGTTATATGAAGCAGATTTTACTTCACAAGACAAAACCATTGATAAATTGTTCCTCATACTTTCACAATATGCAGAACAAACTTTAACATGTGAGCTGGGTCACTTTTGGGAATAGTGCATAAAGTTTAAAAGACTGAGCAACTTTATATTCCTGTCCTCCTCTTTCAGGACAGTTGGCTGGCTATCTGGAAAACTGCAGGCAGTAAAATACACACCCCCTAAAGCAGACAGGATAGAAGGGATGGGTGTAGGTTCTGGAAACCCATTCTGTAACAACTCAGCATTTTCTGAGGAAATAAAAAAAACCTTAGTATTCTCAGAATGAAACCAGTGGGACATTGTCACAATAGTCTCAGAGAAAGAGAACCCTCAACAGGAAGAATCAGAGACTAAGCTATCCATTGAGTCCGAATCAGAAATTTGAGGACAAAACTCTGTCTGCCCATGCATATTCTTGTTTAGATTTAGAATCTTGAATCTCTTCAGGATAAGAGGCATTCCTCTTTCTTCTACCAGGAACTACTCTATAAGGAGGACCAGTAGCCTGAATTAAACTCTCTTCCAGTTCTAGTAAACTACTCTTATCCAAAGAAATTTGAGGAGTAGACGTGTTTGGTTTTCTGTTTCTTTTTTACAAGAATATTGGGCCAGCCATGTTACTGATGGCAGCTGCTGCTTCCCCAGGGACGGGCATAGTATTGTAACACAACAGGGACACCTTCCTTATTCCCTCTCCCAGGATCAACAAGAATGGCTCTCCCAGGGACAGTCACAGAGGACAGTGCTAACCCCCAATCCGCAGTCAGTGTAGGGGCTACATCAGAGGGATCCAGTGTAAAAGATGAGCGGTTTGAGGTACAACATATGGCCACAACAGAGTCACAAACCTGCAGCTGATTTAAATTACTATCCCGCTGTGGTAGCAGAACATGTTTTTTGAACTTTTTTCTTTTTTGTGGCTGGAAGAAGGACCAACTATGAGACCAACAATCTGTTCCATGGTCAAGCCAAAAATGCAGCCTCATTCTCAGGAAAGACAAGCAGCAGTCAAAAACATTACTTTTGTGGCATAAAAAAACATAGAAAAAACACTTTCAAACACTATGACAGCACCACAATGGAAAAATAAACAATTTCTCTACAGTAAATATGTTATAGTTAATTTACACTACTTTTAAACTGACGGGAAAAAAAACAAACAACAAGAGCTCCATTTAAAAGTATGTTGCAGTCTGAAAACAGCCTGCTAAAAGACAACAGCCAAAGCTTTAAAATAAAATTCCTGAAGGGGAAAATAATAAAACATCAGTAAATATAAGAACATGGAAGTGTTGTTCCCTAAATGGAGCTTATCTGTCCATCAAAGGAAAGCACAAGCTGTCTGTCTATCCTCAAAAGTCTCAGAGGAGCATACTCTTTGGTGGTATGATAGCCCTAAAGGGCTTTGTACCCTGACTTGTCTTTTAGTTAGTTCTAGCTTCTTGACAGTTTAGATGAATGGAACGTGCCCTTTAGTTTTAGAAGCTGTTCAGCTGTTATATCCTTGGCAGGACATAACCCATATAACTAAGGCTATTGCAGCAGTGATCAATATGAAGAACTATATCAGATTAGCATCTTGCAAGACCTTCCATACCCATTACTCCAGTAGGGAATGGGCATGATGGAGAGTCAGGTGAGGAAGACATCTCAGTAGTGGTACTTCAGCCAAGGCAGAGGTGAGTGGAATACATTGCAACTCTGACAAAGATGTATAGCCTGGTCCACAGCTATAGGCTATGACATACAATACAAAATAATTTGTGGCATGTGTTATCATATCTGGGTATTTAAAGGCACTGCATGGACTAGCATAGTTGTGGATCAGGCATAACCATATTTACACAGGTTGGGGGGGTCCATAGTCATCAACAACTGCACTGGTATTTGGGGGATACACAATGATAGATAACTATAAAGCTATGAGGTGGGAAAGTGTCATGGGAGTGGTCTTGTTGACGTAGTGAAAGATGAATATAACACTATAAGATGGGTAGGGTTATATGAGCTGAAAACAGTAGCTACATTCTCTGGGAGTTTGTGCAGAAATAGGGATCACATTTTGCAGTGGTGAGATCAAGCTTCCATGGAGGTATCACTGGTATCATCCATGGAGCTTACTTGTCATGTTAGTGTGATGCAATTCAGGGAAGAATGATGTAGAACTACAGGATGTGATTTTCCACCCTGACAAGGCATAAAATATGTTGATCCTAATGAGCACCATTAGCATTTGAGTGGCTGACGATCCCAAGAAACGGTGTCCGTTTATATATCCACAAGCAATAGGAAAGTAGTTGAGCTATTGGAATGTATATATATACAGCCTGATTTGGCATACTAGGTATAAGACAGTGGAGTGTCATCAGCAATGACCTGGATAAAGGCTACAGTGAGGCATGCTGGGCTGTGTGCTTACGCTTACACATTACAGTGAGGTGGTGTCACCCAACAGTCTCAGCAGTCTGATTTATAACAGGCTGTGTCTGACCACCATGCATCCTGATCCTACCATGGACATTGAGGAAATGGCCTGTGGAAGCAGATTGGAGAGTGGCTGCAATGGGGATCATGGAAGCATTGATGTATGAAACTTTTATTACCAGTGACCTCAGCAGGCTGGCCCCCACCTCTATACTCCATGTCACTGGGCACTTTATTCCAGAATCCACACAGTGCACTATTTATTTCTGTCATGGTATAGTAAGCACCTGATTGTGGCTGGATCACTAGTTTGTATATCTGCTGACTAATGCCAAGTGTCGCAGCCATATCAGTAGTGGACTTGGAGACATGAAAACAGAGAGCTCATGTGGTATATTGCCAGTCACAATGACAGGTTCATTAGACTGCCTGAGCAATTACAACAATGGTTTCCCATGTGTACAAGCTTCAAAGGTTCATAGGTACTTTTTAGGCCATTGATCGGTGAGGAGCTTAAGAAGCCTAGCCTTACATTCCCATGGTTGTTTTTAGCCCTCACAGTTTTCATACAAATAACCCTAGATGGATTGAACAAGGATATATTGAGATATCAACATTCTTCAACTATCCATGAGGATCAGAAGTGCCAAACAGGCAGCAAACTTACAGTTAATCATCCATTCATCCAAATTACATTTGAATAGAGTAAAATAAGTACTTTGCTTTATGTGGAGGGAAAGATAATTCCATAGAAGTGGCATTGTCTAAGATACAAAGCTATGCCTTCAAAATGTGCTATTTCATTTGCAAATAAAATTCAGATACCTTGACTGAGTACTGATGATACCACTGGACTTGTGAATGTGTAATAGCTATGCGATAATAGGGTTTACTGAAGTTCTATATACAAAGTATAGGAAACCTTTCCATTATCTTTGTGATAATAAGAAGAGGGTCTAGGGTTTGAGATGGTCTGTACAGGTTTTATAATTTGGATCCTTGATTTCTTTAGTGAGAAAGCATTGTGGTCATTCCAGTTGTGACAAGTATTTGGACAGGTACATATTGAAAAGGCTATTATACTCAGTATCTGGCCTTTTGAGTGGCATATACAGTGATACAATTATTTGCCTGTATCTGGGTGCAATACCTTTTGATATAAGCTGTGCAATGAAAAAGGACTTCCTCGCAACAGTTGATATGTGGTGATCAAAGGATAATTCATTTTCAACACAGGTCCCCAGATCCTTAACTATAGGATCAATATTTAGGGGTATTTTGCCAATGTGATAGTTACAAGGGGAATCAAGCTTGTTCAAGAATACAATTGCACACTTCTTGACATTTCAGTTTAGTATATGGTTTTGACATTAACTATTTGTTTTTGGACGGCCCTCTTGGAGGAGCTTGTTGTTGTCTTCAAGTTTATAGTTCACAATCATCTGCAAACTTAGTCAATCATAAACCTTTAACATTAGCCTTGACCTCATAGAAGTAAATAACAAAGAGGAATTGCCCAAGGAATGAACCCTGGGGTATACTGCCAGTGACAGGTGTTTTGGAGGACGTACAGTCTCCAACTCTAACTTCATGGATAATATTTGGAGTTAAGCCGATATCTAATGAGGTGCATAGGGGTTTACTTTTAGCTGGGAGAGTTTAGCTATGATCCTCAAGCACAAGATGGTATCAACTACCTTTTGTGAGGTCTAGATATGCACTGTTTTGCCTTCATCCATTGCTTCAGTAACTTTTTTGAAGACATCATCCAAGTTAAGTAGTGAGGACTTCCACTTGACAAATCCATACTGGTTTGGGTCGAGAGTTTTTAAGTCACTTTTATCCTTATACCTTATTTCCATAATGATTCTGTGTATAGCCTTACAGATCAGACCAGTCAGGCTTATGTGTCTATAATTAGCCAGGTCAATTGAAGTCCCACATTTGCTCAAGGCAACGACTGTTGCTGTCCTCCTTTCATCCAGCACAAAGCCAGTTTTAAGGCTAATATTAAATAGCTTCTGCAGGGTATCAAAAATGTTATGTTTCAGGCTGACAGATAGGCAGCCTGATATGTTATATGGCCCCAAAGATGTGAAGTTCTTAGTTCCAGCACCTTGAGAACTTGTTATTGGGTGATTTGAGTGGGGAGTATATGTTTAAATATGTGAGTTGGGAGCACTGGGAAGGAGTGAAGTTTGACATCATTTTGTCTGCTAGTAGATGGAATATGTCCTCTTGGTCTTATCATGTGATATCCTTTAATATTATCTCCCCAAATTGCTGGGCATTATTTGTGAAATTTGGAACATAGGTTTTGAGGTTATCCTTTGCATAAGTGGCTTTTTTTACCTCATATCTGGTTTTGGTTGATTAAACCTGGGTCTGGAGTTCCTAGCTTAGTTTAGTAAAACCATTTTTGGTATCTAAAAGGTAGATTTATTTGTGTCTGCAATGCATTTTTATCAGGTCTATATCACCTTGTCAAATGATGAAAAGAGCTTACGCTCTTTTATCGATCCAACAAAGTCGAAACCCCTAAAGAGCGAACACACGGACCATCAATTTTTTTCCCAGGGAAAAAAATCAGTTGGCTGTCTTTGAGACTTTGCCATTTTGTCCATGTGATCTTGTTAAGTGCTGGGGGGGTACAGCCCCCCACATTGGGGGTGTGGTGAGCAAAGCCCCCCACTCTATTTTGTGTTTAAACTTTTTTTTTTGGCAGAACAGTGATTTTTATCTCCTGAGAAAAAAATCGCTGTTCCATGTCTTCACTTTTTAGGGGTTTCAACCTTATCAGTTTGATGAAAGAGAGTTCACTCATTTCATCGTTCGATAAGGTAAAATCGACCGATTTTTATTATTTTACAGAGTCTGTTTATATTTGGGTTCCGCCACATGGGTTTATTTTTGAATATGGCACTGTATTTATTTATGAGGGGGGCAGAGTGAATATGCAGCTATTTACATGTGCATATTATCTGTCAGTGAAGGATTTTGCATGAGCAGTGTCGTCATCAAGATGTAAGGGTTTGCGAATTTAGCCAGGTTATCTCAAAGTTTTAGATCAGCCTTTGCATAATTTCTTAATACCAACATATTGGAATATCATTCAGGCTTCAGTCTTAGGGTGAATGTGATTGGCTTTTGTTCTGATTTGTCAAGGAAGAAAGTTACAGTTGGCAGGGGTCAACTGTCCAGATTTTTGCCTCATATTTTTAGTCTCTTTCTCATAAAATTTTAGATCTCTGCCAAATCACTGAGTATTTAAGTCACAACATAATGACACACATTTGTGTTTCTGACTTTATATCCTTCTGAAAATGCATGCTAACATAAAACCTATTATTCTAGTAAATTTCTAAGTTTTACTCACTTGCGCTATCTTCTCTTACAACAATAAAGAGGAAACGCAGTATGTACACAGCAAACTTGAAATTTAATGTTGAACGGCTCACAATTACACACTCCACATAAACATAATGACCTTCACTCGATGAAACATAAAAAATTGTTGTGCATTTAAAGTTAGTTTAGCGCTTTCACCTACTCATATAGGCTTCTTCAGAACTAACTATTTTTTAAAAAAAAAACACTTAAATAACCTTAATGGTGCGAAAACCCTTGCCATTAATTAAAGCTGTATTCACTAATTTCCAAACTGTACTTTCTTTTCATCTTTTTAAAAAACAACTTTCAATACAATCACTTATTAGTCTGTACAATAAAATTTCTAAATCAAATAAATAACAATATTAGGAATAGGTGTACATAATTCTTGTTATCATAAAAATTGTATCTCAATATTCCTTAACCCAAACTAGGTCTCTAAATATATATTTGTTTATATGTTGCGGACTTAATATGTATATGTAAATGACTAATGATTAAATAATTAAAATTTTTTTAAAAAATATTGTTGGAATAACATTATTTAATAATGTAATATACTCATTTGATAAATGGATATGTTGTTCTAGACGAATGGAAATGTTAAAAGTTTTAAAAATGTATTGTTATAAAAATTGTTGAAAAGATTGTTAAAAAATATATATAATTAATAAATTCTGTTGTCCTAATGATGAGATATAATATACCTAATAATTTATAAAATAGTAATATATATAAAATGTATATAAAATATATATATTTACTACAAAAATACAATACAAAAATGTATACATTAAATATATTAATAAATTAATGAATTAATAAATTAATAATTTAATAAATTCTGTATGCATGTTGTTATATTACTCAATATGTGGCTGTCAGGTGTCATGTTATACAATAAAAGACTTTAGTATTGAATAATGTGTCACATTGGTCCATGTTATTGTAATAATCAAGATTTTATGTTCTTAGTAATGGTTTAACGGCTATGGATTCATTTAGACCAGGTTCAGTGGCAGCGTCAGTGAATAATTGCCACCAAACTTCCTTAAAACTTAGCAACTCCTTCCGATTGTCACCTCCCAAAACTGGTTTAATATGTTCCAAAATACCAAAAGAGAAAATATGATCCACTCCCTCTTTCTCTACATGCCTATATAGTGCATTGTTCTTGTCCTTTTTTCTAATACAGTAGGTGTGGTCATAGATTCTCTTTTTAAATGCCCTCTGTTTTTCCCACATAATATGCTGAGCATGTCAAGCATTTTGCCAGGTAGATCACAAATGATGTGTTGCAATTACCCCTTACATATTTAATGACTGTCCTGTTGATATTGTTTAAAACAGTTCCAGGTGTTCTTGTTATATTCCGACATTGATTACAGTTTTCACATCTTTTTGTAGTTGGCATACTGTCTATATCACCTCTTACATAATTAGTCACTTTACCATATTCAAGAATTTTCTTTAAATTGTCTGCCATCTTATATACTATAAGGGGTTTATTACCCAAAATCTTGGAAATCTGTGGGTCAATTTCGAAAATTTTCCAATGCTTCTCCAAAATTTCTTTTAAATACCCGTTAGGTTTAATTATGAATGATGATATTATCAAGGATTTTAAGAATTTATTTAATGAGTGTGGGTTCAAGTACATGAATCTATTAATCAAATACAACGATGAGAAACTTTTGGAACTCATTAAACAAGCAGAGAATTTAAATCTTGAGATTGAGAGGGACTTATTGTTCGAATGGATTAATTTATATCACAAGCAATTTGAGTTAGCAGAGAAGAAATCTAGAACAGTTTAAGACAGAAAATGCAAAAAATTAAATAGGGATTTGGTACAATATAAGGAAGATAGAGTATATAGGTGGCACAAGGACAATAAATACAATAAACATAAATCTGATTTTTATCAAGACAAATCCTATGGATTTGGTAGAAATTATAGAAATAAGGAGAAGGTTAACGAACATGAAGATTTTGGGGAAGGTTTTGGCGAACAAGGTGGGTACAATCAAAATTTTCAGAGAAATTGGAACCCTCAGTATTGGAAAGAGAAAACATGGACAAGGAAAGGGAACTACAACAGAGGTTACAACCAACGACAAAGAAGATACCAAGAAGAGAAATGGTCAGATTGGTAGAAAATAGGGAAAGTAATTTATGTGCTGAAGACAAACGCACACAGAAAGATGGAGTAGTATACAATTTTGATAATTTCAAAATATATAACTACACAAATTTTCAGGTGGAGGATACACACTTTAGACTTCTATCTAAAGGAATGAAATTCATTCCAACACCAAAATACAATTTGGTTGATCATTTAGTCGAAATGAAGTTGTATACACGCAAATTGAATTTGTCCATCATGTTTCAGAATAAGAATGAAACGAATCCAGCAGAACTGACTAAAGGTGACACATTGATAAAAAACAAAAGTACATTTGTACCTTTAATGCACCCCTTGGTGGATTGTTTCGAGAAACAGGTACATAGAGACTTATATGGGTTCACAAATAAAATCAGGAAAGTCCAATTTCAAGACAATTTAACGAAGGGGGAGAGAGAAGAATTAAGGAATCTTAGAAACAACCATAACATCCGTATTATGAAACCCGACAAGGGAGGGGGGATTGTCATATATGATAGAATGGAATACAACGCAAAATTGAATGCACTCCTTACAGAAACTGGCAATTATGAGACAGTCTCTCTAAATGAGATTAATATAGCTTATCAGAGGATCAATTCATACTTGGAGGAGTTTTGGATTGACAATAGAATAAATAATGATATTTACAATTTTTTGAAAGTACAACATCCGAAAATGGCCGTATTAGTGGGGATTCCAAAGATTCACAAAAATAGTGAGGACCCCCCTTTTAGGCCAATTGTGTCAGGAAGTAAGGCAAAGACATTTCCCTTGGGAAAAGCGATAGATGTTTGGTTAAAGGACATTTATTTACACATCCCCCATTTGGTCAAAGACTCTTGGGATTTTCTTAGAAAATTTCCCACCCACCTTGACACTGATAACCTATTATATGTGACAATAGATGTCATTGATTTATTTTCATGTATCCCCAGTAGGGAAGGTTTGGACATGTTTTGTGAAAGCATGAGGAAGCATACAAGTTTTGAATGGGACAAAATATGTCTTATTATGGAATGCATGACTTTAGTATTGGAACACAACTATATACTATTTGAGGGTGAATATTTTAAGCAATGTAGGGGTGTGGCTATGGGTTCAGCTAGTGCCCCAATTTTTGCGAATTTAGTGATGTTGAATTGGGAGGAAGAAAGTTTATTCAATAGTAGTCATTTTGCCCATGTCGTCCATTACACAAGATTTTTAGACGACATATACATTTTGTGGAAAGGTGACAATGACGAGTTAAATGAATTCATCACCTACATCAACAAGAGTAGTGAATTTTTAAAATTCACTTACTCAGTTAGCAACAATGGGATAGCATACTTGGACACATTCGTATCACATGATGAAAAAGGGTTTAAATCTAACATATACAGGAAAAACACCTTTTCAAATGACTATTTACAATATAATAGTCACGACCCAAGAAAAATGTTGCGCAATATTTTCAAAGGTCAATGTATTAGGGCAGTTAGAATGACGTCTAGAAAAGAAGAGATGGAAAGGGAAGTAGAATACATTACAGAAATGTTCAAGGAGAGAAAGTACAATAGTAAAATGTTGACAGAAGTAGCACATTACGTCACAACAAGATGGGGAACTAATTATTTACCACTATTAGGGGTGATAGATATAGGAGACAAGGAAAAAGAAGAAATTTGTAACAAGAGATTTCAGAAAGCATGTATCCTCCCATACACACCATATGTTAGTAAAATCAAAGAAATTTTGGAGAAGCATTGGAAAATTTTCGAAATTGACCCACAGATTTCCAAGATTTTGGGTAATAAACCCCTTATAGTATATAAGATGGCAGACAATTTAAAGAAAATTCTTGAATATGGTAAAGTGACTAATTATGTAAGAGGTGATATAGACAGTATGCCAACTACAAAAAGATGTGAAAACTGTAATCAATGTCAGAATATAACAAGAACACCTGGAACTGTTTTAAACAATATCAACAGGACAGTCATTAAATATGTAAGGGGTAATTGCAACACATCATTTGTGATCTACCTGGCAAAATGCTTGACATGCTCAGCATATTATGTGGGAAAAACAGAGAGGGCATTTAAAAAGAGAATCTATGACCACACCTACTGTATTAGAAAAAAGGACAAGAACAATGCACTATATAGGCATGTAGAGAAAGAGGGAGTGGATCATATTTTCTCTTTTGGTATTTTGGAACATATTAAACAAGTTTGGGAGGTGACAATCGGAAGGAGTTGCTAAGTTTTAAGGAAGTTAGGTGGCAATTATTCACTGACACTGCCACTGAACCTGGTCTAAATGAATCCATAGCCGTTAAACCATTACTAAGAACATAAAATCTTGATTATTACAATAACATGGACCAATGTGACACATTATTCAATACTAAAGTCTTTTATTGTATAACATGACACCTGACAGCCACATATTGAGTAATATAACAACATGCATACAGAAGTTATTAAATTATTAATTTATTAATTCATTAATTTATTAATATATTTAATGTATACATTTTTTATTGTATTTTTGTAGTAAATATATATATTTTATATACATTTTATATATATTACTATTTTATAAATTATTAGGTATATTATATCTCATCATTAGGACAACAGAATTTATTAATTATATATATTTTTTAACAATCTTTTCAACAATTTTTATAACAATACATTTTTAAAACTTTTAACATTTCCATTCGTCTAGAACATATCCATTTATCAAATGAGTATATTACATTATTAAATAATGTTATTCCAACAATATTTTTTAAAATTTTTTTAATTCTTTAATCATTAGTCATTTACATATACATATTAAGTCCACAACATATAAACAAATATATATTTAGAGACCTATTTTGGGTTAAGGAATATTGAGATACAATTTTTATGATAACAAGAATTATGTACACCTATTCCTAATATTGTTATTTATTTGATTTAGAAATTTTATTGTACAGACTAATAAGTGATTGTATTGAAAGTTGTTTTTAAAAAAATGAAAAGAAAGTACAGTTTGGAAATTAGTGAATACAGCTTTAATTAATGGCAAGGGTTTTCGCGCCATTAAGGTTATTTAAGTGTTTTTTTTTTAAAATAGTTAGTTCTGAAGAAGCCTATATGAGTAGGTGAAAGCGCTAAACTAACTTTAAATGCACAACAATTTTTTATGTTTCATCGAGTGAAGGTCATTATGTTTATGTGGAGTGTGTAATTGTGAGCCGTTCAACATTAAATTTCAAGTTTGCTGTGTACATACTGCGTTTCCTCTTTATTGTTGTAAGAGAAGATAGCGCAAGTGAGTACTTCTTAGGTTCCTTCCTACAACTACCCATTTTCAGAAATTTCTAAGTTTATAAGGGCAATGTTTAAAATGTGTGCCTATTTTTGGACTTTTGTTCTCTCATTATTGTAGACTTTGTCCATATTTCTTATGCTGAGAGATTGAGAGGTATCAACTTCCCTGTATTGGCAAGGACCAAATCCAGGATTTTATTGCCCTTGGCAGGGTTGTGAAATGAAAATTCTATGGAGTTTGTATTACTAAAGTCCAGAAATATTTCAACATATTTGCCTCAGAATGTATAACTGTCCCAGTTTATGGATGGGGAGTTGAAGTTTCCTATGTTAATGGTCTGTAGGCTAATATATACGGAATATGTACTAGTTAGGTAGGAGGTAATGGCCAAGTGGACCATAGAGTAGGTCCTATAGTTAGCTATTGTATGACAAGGGGTTTTCTTAATAGTACATTGGACATGGAGAAGTTCTAGGTCATTATCTTAGTGTGTTTTAAGAATATGGAGATGCCACCATCTTTATATCTTTTGTCTAATGTGGTTGGCCTGAACATGTCATAGGCCTTGAAGCTCTACATTGACTGAGTGCTTTCGATGGTCTTGAGCTAGGTTTCTGCAATGAAGCATATATCAATGTTTTTCAGGGTAAGGAGTGCTTGTGGAGAATGGATTTTTAAGGCTTCTAGCACTGTGCAAATATACTTTAATGTTATCCAAATTCTGTTTATTTATGTTTAAAAGACTGGTATTACCTAAAAAATGCACTGTTGGGGTACGAGAAGAATTTAGCTAATATATTACAGCTTTGGGAGTGAGGTTTAGGCCATCCTTGGCAAAAAAGTTGGCACTAGCTACCATCTCTTCCCATGCTGATATATATATATATATATATATATATATATATATATATATATATATATATATATATATATATCTACTTCAGATGATCGAACTTTCAAATGTTTTACTTTCATATGGCTGAGACCATATGATGGATCATTTAAAAGTTCAAACAATTTAAAAAAGAAAATAAAACAAAAAAAAAATAAAATAAACATTTTGTGCAGGGGGGGCTTGCCCCCACACCCTCCTGCAATTTAAATATAACAACTCCAAGATAGCACTACATTGCGGAAAAAGGAAATCTTCCCATTCTGCGCAGTATGGAGATCTCCATTTAGACCGTTCAAACTTTTAAAAGTTCGGTCATATGGTCTTGGCCATATGAAAGTTGAGCTTTTAAAAGTTCGATCATCTGAAGGGGACTCATATATATATATATATATATATATATATATATATATATATATATATATATATATATATATGTGTGTGTGTGTGTGTGTGTTCGTCTGTAGACTGCTCCCACTTTGAATGACACCAGAAGCTAAGTCAGTTGTTGATATAAATAATCTATTCCTAATCCGGCATCATTTTAAGGATGTTAGTATGATGCTAGATGCTAGGTTCCTACCAGCATCAGACTCTTTTCCAGTAGTTCACTTCTCTTTTCATTAGTCTAGAGAGGTAGATCTCAAGTCATTTACACACATGTGTACTCTGATTGGGTTGCATGTGTGCTTATGGTATAAGGTGCTGAGTGATTATGTAATGTAGCAAAGCATGTAATCTGGTAGGCACTCTACTTGCACAGCCTGGAAAGTGGTGCATCAGTGTGCCTCACTATGATGTCATCTATTATTAACATATTGGATTGTATGGAGATTTGCCTTACTGGCTTTTGAAATGAGTTAGGGTGACTGTTAGATATATGTTTCATGATGGGTGCTGCCTGTAATGTGTGTGTTTGTGAGGGTGCTGAGGATACTTGTTTCTTAGGTTACGCATAGAAGGCTGTCGTGGTTTAGACAGATTATTTTTAAGAGAGTTAGCATATGCATCATTTGCCTTTTATTTTCTTCATTCCTTGCAAAATCCAGTGGGAGTTGATTCTAGTTCATGCAATCTATTTGTTCTGGAACAGTGTATTTATTAATTGCTAATTCACACTTTGCTTTTTGTATCTTATTTAATATGTGATTTAACAGAAACCGTGTAGAATATGTTAATTATTTTAAAAAATAAATTGTTCGAACAACCACTGCTGATCATGGCACAAGCTAATATCAGATTTTAAATGCTGAAAACAGTTCAAGTACACTGATAAGTACAGATCCACCAACTATCAGATTTTAAGGAAGTATCATATAAAATTGGTATAGTTTATTTAAAAAAGCATATATTGCTTTAAAAATCTTTTATTGCCGAATAAAATATTCTGAACAAAGTACACATACATTATGGTCCTGATAAAAAAGCAAGAACACTTTCAATAACAAAGAAACCCTATTATTATTACTCTGCTACAGGCTGGATCTTAAATACTATTTTTTTTAATTATTTGTTTGTTTTTTATGATCTTGAAAAAAATGTAAGAGCAATGTGCTTTTCAATAACTGATAAATCCCAGTTAGAGTGATACAACTGCAAACATTCTCAACTGTGAATAGCAGTTTGGGTCTGCTACAAGAGCTTTCATTCTAGTAGCTCGTGATACAGTTGCTCATGGCCACTTGTCTTGAATGGAAAGTGCTCTAACTCCCATTACCCCATTCTTACTTGTCTAGCCCTCTGGTCTCTTGAACCCACTGAACTGCATGGCCCTACCAGAGCCCTATCTCTAACCCTAAAACTCCTATGTGGTCCATGCCCTCTAACCTAACTTGTTTGCCCCTAACTATTACAAGTAAATCTCCTCTCCTGCTCCATAACCCTAAATTCCTCAAGTGCCTCCAAAATCTTAAACTCCCCTCCCCTCCCCCTTCCTAATCCTGAAGTCCACAATCTCTAAAGTTAAGTTTGCAAACTTAAAACTCCGCTTTAACACCCTAACTTTAAATTCCCTGATCAGTTTCTAAATATGAAACTCCACTCATGTTCCCTCACCCTAAATTTGTCAGTCACTACCTAAACCTAAAACTTTGATCCGCTTCCCTTTAACTTTTAAAACTCCATTCACTCAACCCTAAAGTCAGAAATCACTCCATAACTCTAAACTCCCCTACTTATCCCTCAATCTAAATCTAACTCCTGCTCCCAAAATTGAAATCCTTTGCCTAATCATTGTCTGAAAATCTAAGGTAGACCTCTGTTTCAGTCCCTCCTTAAAGCTGCCATGCTTACCTTGCTAGAATCAGGTAATGTTTTCAGGCAAGGTACAGCAACTCCACAACCTTGCTTCAACAAACAATGACAAGCACTACACTCCGACACCTAAACAGCGAGAAGTAATAGCTACATAAGGACAATGGGAAGTTTCACTTTATTTTACATGATTTCAAATATGATTTTGGTCATTGTTTCTATGTGAGTACAGATAATAATAATAATAGAACAGGTCAGATTGGGATTACTTTATTTCAAGGGGTATTTCAGAGCTACACAATTAATGCATAGCACAAGCAGAAAACTATAACTCAAAGTGAAGATGGATTATGTTGAAACGGAGGAAGCTCAAGAAACGAGAGACTAGGATTTTGGATGCAATCCTTTAAGGACAATAGCAATAATCATACATAATATTATATCCATAAAGTAGCAGAAAGTTTTCTAAGAATTAAGTCAACACAGGAATGGAGAAAGGAGAGTCTGCTGATAGGGATATAGACAACAGGGGGCTGGAATTTATTGGAGAAAACTGGAAAGGGACCAAGGTATTGGGGAAAAATAACTAGTGAGGGAAAAATGATAGAATGGGAAAATGCTAAGAATTTATTTGGACTGCAGGTTAGAGATTGCCTTCCCTATCAAGGACTGATATCAGAGTATAGAGAAAGAGAAAGAAATAAGAGGGTCCTAAGTGAAAGACCAACACTGGTAAAGCTTTTAGTATAATTTAAAACAGAAGCTGCTATTAAAAAAGGAATAATTAGTACAGCATATAAAATATTGCATGATATCTATAAGAGTCAAACAAGGAGGTTAGAAAGGATTGGGAAGAGAGACTGGATAAGCAATTCACAAAGAAACAATGGGAGGATATATGTATATCTCCCAAATATGCAACAAAATATAAAAGATTTAGGATTTTTGCTTGGGAATGTTTACATAGATATTTTGATACCCCATATAGACTCCAGAAATTTTATTCTAAGGTAAATATCAAACGTTTAAGGTATGATGGGGAAGAAAGAGATAATTGGGAACATATTTTCTGGGAGTGCAGTGAGTTGCCAGACTTTAAGGATTCCCTGCAAGAAAAATAATATTTTACATAATACCAGCATGCATCCCCGACACAATGCTAGAAATATGGTTAAGAACCAAGTTTTTAGACTAATGCATTTACATACTGATGCCTCATCTTTGAACAGAGCCTTAGACACTTTACACATTGAACTATTGCAAAGGGGATATAGTATAGGTGTAACAGAGCAGGCCATAGAAGAAGTTAATATGAAAGGAGTTATCCCTTATTTTTCTAAGAAATCTGAGACACAACGTACTAGTCCACATCTAGCCAATAAGTCTGATAGAAACAGAATGGTTCTGACTTACTCCAGCAGTATTAACTCTGTATGTGACATTATGAAAAAGAATTGGCCAATTTTAATGACAGATGATAATATAAGCAACGTTATTGGTGATACCCCACAATTTGTCTTTAGGAATAATAAAACTTTAAAACAATGCCTATGTTATAAACAATCTAGGCCTTCTAGGACACAACCTAAACATCAAGGTACTTATGCCTGTAGGTCTTGTAAGGCATGTAGATTTATTTGGTCGACTACCTCTATTATTCATCCTAGGACCATTAAAGACATCAGTTTTCATTTTTATGCAGACTGTAACAGTGTTAATCTTGTTTACATGGCATAATACATAGCATGTGAAGTGTTCAACATAGGAAAGACAAATTGTACCTTTAGGGACCGCATACTGGAGCATGTTGATGATATAAGGAATGAAAATCTACTGATGCACTAGCTAAGCATGTGTTAGATTTTGATGACACTCACAAATTTAAGGTTTTAGTCTTGCAGCAATTTAATATTAATATCAGAGAAGGTGATGTCAGTAATGAAACTGAATTTTTGGAGCTAAAATGGATCCTAGATTTTAGAGCAGATGTGTCTCCAAGACTAAACAGTGCTATCTCTTTAAAACTTGCTTTAAAAAGAAGAGGTCTGAATCACTGATTATATCACATGACTAATATTTTCATTATGATTGGCCAAATGGTTGTTTTTGAATGGTTTTGTTTGAATGTGTATTTTATGGTCTGAAGAAGCAAACACATTGCAAAAGCACTTACCTGATTTAATTTGTTATTTTATTAAATTATTTATATATTTGTACAACTTCAGCCTACTGGACATCTTTGACTTTTGCATAATATATTACTTTTGGATCTGTCCTGGTCCTGGTACACTTCCTTTTATAATTAAGGAAGATATGCCCTTGATCGTCTTGTTGAGGAAATGCTGCAGTCTCTTCAGCTGAGTCATATACTTAGAAGAGTACATACCAAAGGGGGTATTTCACTTCCTTTCATGTAACTGTTGTGGGAGGAGAAGGGAGATAATAACTTCCTTGGAAATTTAATATATGCCCCAGGTATTAGTCAGCCTAGATAAAAAGAGTCTGCACCACAGCAGGTACATGGTGATCAAAGGATAGTGGATTTTCAATGAAAGTGCCAAGTGACCTAATCACTGAGACATCTTTCAAAGGTGTTTCACCTGTGTGGTAGACGAATAGGTGCCCACATTTGCCAAAGGGCACAATGCTCCTTTTCTTGGCATTTAGCTTGCGGACATGTTCCAGGCAATCTTTGTTTGTGTAAACAGTGACCTTTGTTTTAAAATCCTTAGGAAAAACTGGGATTTATTTAAAAGTGATATGAACATTTTCACTAGCGTTGGGAATCACCCAGTTGTGATTTACAGAAAGGGCAGAAACCTAAAAAACTTTTGTGAAGGGAGTAGACCTAATCTAGTTAGAACACCAGGTATGTACAAATGCCAAGCCTGTAATTATTGTGGTTATATTCTGGAATCTAATAGATTCTCAGTTAATGACTTGGCTTATTATTTGAAATTAAGGAACAACTGTAATTCCAAAATGGTTGTCTACTTGGCTAGGTGCCAGTTATGCCCAGCGTTTTACGTGGGCAAAACTGAGAGGAAGCTCCATGAACGCATATATGAACACCTCTATGCGATTAGGAAACTTAAGTGTGAGAATGCCCTAGCGAAACATGTCAATTCTTTTCCTGGGCACACTTTTAAGTTCATTGTTATTGATCAAGTGCATGTCAATCCAAGAGGGGGGCCTGACTCTTTAAAACTCGAGGAGTTGGAACTCTCTTGGCAAATCAGGCTCAATGCCTACCATCAGCCTGGTATTAATGATGGCTGTGCGTTAAGTAGTATTTTGAGGCTCATAAATTTAAAGCGTTAAATTATCTAGGTGTAATAATAAGACCTAGTATGAAGATGAAGCACTTTAAATGTTTTTGCACTTTTGTATTTATTTCATATATATTATATTTTTTTAAATAAGGTTAAATTCAACTGTGTAGTTTAGTAGTTAATACTGTTAGGTAAATCTAAGATGAATTACCTATGTAAGTCTACAATGATTCTTAATAAGGGGGTGGTGGCTGTTCGTAATTGCTACTAATTGAATCAATGCTTTTTTAGATGTTGATTGGTTGATTCCTTTTTTACTGTGTATTTAAATGTAGGCTGTGTTTTAATGTATTGTCTGAAGAAGTTTATGATCCAACATAAACGAAAAGCGCTTAACTTTATTTGTGGTCTTAGTGTGCCTTCTTTCATCTGTTCCAGCATTTTGTGATTTTTGGAGTTTGTCACTTTGTTCGTGATTTAACAGTTTGTTATGTCTTCTGGAGCAGAGCGTGGAGATATTGGTACACAATTTGACCAGATACCAGCTATTTTAAAAGACTTTGTCGATAGTCCATTACCATCACCTTCTACTCTTCAAAACGGTAACAATGTTAACTTTGAATCCATTTTGGGGCGTTTGGACAATCTACTTTTCCGCATTGATGAGCTTGAACGTAGGTTTGACTCTAGCAAGTATCCGGTTCCTGTTCCGGTTGCCACAGATGTTGCGAGAGGGACTAACTCTAACTCTACCACCCATGCTACAGACAGCGGTGGCAGTTCCATACAGGAAAATGAAAGGAGTTTGCCGTGTGGTCAGAGATGTAGTTCAGGGCATTACCACAGCCCTGCGGTTGCGGTTACATTATCGGGACCTGTTTTACATGGTTTTGACAACACTAATGTTCCCTCTGTTAATAGTGACAACGGAAGACTTCCCGTTTTTGATGATAGGCCGACGGGGGTTGGTCCGAATGGAGGAATTCACTGTGGCGAAACACGACAACAGGGTCCTTCACTTTCAGGTAACAGCACTGACTTTAATTTAAATGTGTGGTTATCGGATTCATCATTTTTTGGCGCGACCTCCAAATTTACCAGTACTGATGGTGGAGTCGCAGCTGAAGTTGCTAATATTACAACTGACATGAAAGAACTCGATAAAGTGCTTGTTAAATTGAGGAAAACCCAGTTAGAGGTTTCCTATTTTAAAGAGTGCCTGAAAAACAAGGTTGTACCAAAAGGGTTGCGGCGTTGGCAGTATCCAACAGGGCTCGAACCCAATTCACAATTTCATTTAGAAATCATTGCCATGTTTGATCGTCATGGGTTCGAAATGCTTGAACTCATGTGTAAACATTATGTAAAGGCAGTAGAGGCTTTGACTGAGTTGGCAGGTGAACTGGATAAGAAAATCAGGCTCAACAATGAGTTTGCTCGGTATAAGTTCGAGTACGACCGTATGTTCACCAGCATTGATATGTACTTAAGTAAACTGAAACAAAACAAGGTGAAGAAGCTGGATAGGGACTTAAAGGCTTACCAAGCTGGCACAGCCTACCCAACACCTTCAGTGTCCCAGATTGGGTTTAAAGTTAACAACTTTGGTCATGTTCGACCTGAGAACAGTAATGGTCAAGGGATAGAAAACAACAACAATGAAGGTGACCAGTTTCCTGACAACGTAGTACACTAGAATGTTGTCAGTGAACCAAGTTACAGTAATGTGGCTTCTAACCAGTCAGGTAACTTTTCTGGTCACTATAACTTGAGATCAAATAACCCTAATTTTTTAGGGGGAAGACAAAAGCAACACCAGCCAGTCTACCAAAACGTAAAGAGGAAACAGAAAAACAACTGAACTGCGACTCTGAGCCCCTTTTGTTAACGTCTAATAGAGGCACAGGGGCTATGACTACTGACTTGCTTGATATTGAAGACTCTAGAGACTCAGTGGTAGTTGACGAAGATTTGTTTCAAGTTTTCTCTGACTGTCCAGTTCTAGCAGTGGATTCTGTATTTGTTGAGGAAGGGGTTACTACTAGGAAGGGACCATTATTATTATATAATGATAAGGGTGACTTCACAGTATACAACTTTTCAAATGTGAACATTCCTTCCGAGGTGATTGATTTACTTTCCAAAGGCAACACTTATGTACCACCCAGGAATCTGGATCTAGTTAGAACTATTATAGATCTTAAGTTGTATACCAGGAAGTTAAATTTTAGGGTTATGTTTGGTGACACGTCCAATGGTGAAACTAGTCAGTTTCACATTCCTAGCACATTTAACCCACCCCTTAATCCGTTGATTAAGGTGTTTGAACAGTTTTGCGAACTGGACATTAGGAACTTGGCCAAGTCTGTACCTTCTGTAGGATCTAAAATTTATAAATCTAGTGATGTACAGAAGGAAAGAGACAGTCTTGAGTTCATTAAACTTAATAATTTAAGAATTTGTAAACCCGACAAAGGAGGGGGCGTTGTGGTTTTTGACCAATTGGATTATGTTAATAGAATGGAGTCATTATTAAATACTGTGTCCTACGAAGCTAGCTCCTGGTCTGAAATTAATAAAGCATATAACAATATTAAGAATGTGATTGAGGACTTATATATTGAAGATAGAATTACCCGGGATCTTTATAACTTTATGGTTACTAGTTTCCCTAGGTTTCCTTGTCTTTTTGGGATCCCCAAAATCCACAAATGTATTGATAATCCGCCTATGAGGCCGTTGGTGGATAGTAGGGGGTCTCCCACGTATCCCTGTGCGAAAGTTGTTGACTCTATTCTGCAAAAATATCTAGTTAATTTAAAACAAATTTGTAGGGACTCTTGGACATTTCTTAGTAACATTAATGCATTAGTATACAGATCCAACTACAATTTTTTAACTATAGATGTAAAGGATCTGTATACATGTATTCCCCACGTGATAGCAATAGATTGGGTAGGAGAAATGTTGAGACTACTTAACTGTCCTACTGACGACATTCTAATGGTAGAGGAACTATTGGACTTAATTCTTAATAACAACTTTTTTGTCTTTGAAGGTGACTTTTACCTACAAAAAGTGGGTATTGCAATGGGCTCACCTTGTGGGGCCAGTGTGGCCAACATGGTGATGGCCTATTGGGAACACCAGTTTGTATTAAACAATAATGTATTTAAGGACAACATCATATTTTATACCCGCTTCTTGGATGATATTTTCATCTTAGTAGATGGTAATGAATCAGTCA
The DNA here is from genome assembly GCF_019279795.1 of Protopterus annectens. Taxonomy (NCBI): domain Eukaryota; kingdom Metazoa; phylum Chordata; order Ceratodontiformes; family Protopteridae; genus Protopterus; species Protopterus annectens. The sequence goes on along the minus strand of NC_056736.1, from coordinate 198,894,647 downwards.
GTAATTTGCTGGTGGAATACTTTAACTCAACTACAGTGTTCCTTGAATTTACATCTAATTTTGATGTTTCTAATATTGACTATTTAGACATCACTTTAACTAAGGATGCTCTGTATAAGAGATTTGTTTCATCAGTTCATAGGAAAAAAACATACTGTAATTCCATGCTCCATTTTACGAGTTGCCATCCGTACCATCAAAAACGTGCTATCATTAAAGGTCAGTTAGTTCGAGCAGCACGTATTACCACACTTGATTCTGCTTTCAATCATGAATGCCTATTCATTAAGGAAATGTTTTTGTCGAGGGGTTACCCGTTACATCTCATTAATGACTTAATTCAAGAAGTAACACACAAACGGTTCACATTAGTTTATGTTCCTTTGTTGAATAATGGAACTAATGGGTCTTCGTCTGTCAACTTGTCCCTTAACATTCAGGTTGAGCAACAGTCAGAAAACCATTTAGGACATGACAGATTTAATACTTCATTCATTACTACCTACAATGTAAACAGTGACCTTTGTTTTAAAATCCTTAGGAAAAACTGGGATTTATTTAAAAGTGATATGAACATTTTCACTAGCGTTGGGAATCACCCAGTTGTGATTTACAGAAAGGGCAGAAACCTAAAAAACTTTTGTGAAGGGAGTAGACCTAATCTAGTTAGAACACCAGGTATGTACAAATGCCAAGCCTGTAATTATTGTGGTTATATTCTGGAATCTAATAGATTCTCAGTTAATGACTTGGCTTATTATTTGAAATTAAGGAACAACTGTAATTCCAAAATGGTTGTCTACTTGGCTAGGTGCCAGTTATGCCCAGCGTTTTACGTGGGCAAAACTGAGAGGAAGCTCCGTGAACGCATATATGAACACCTCTATGCGATTAGGAAACTTAAGTGTGAGAATGCCCTAGCGAAACATGTCAATTCTTTTCCTGGGCACACTTTTAAGTTCATTGTTATTGATCAAGTGCATGTCAATCCAAGAGGGGGGCCTGACTCTTTAAAACTCGAGGAGTTGGAACTCTCTTGGCAAATCAGGCTCAATGCCTACCATCAGCCTGGTATTAATGATGGCTGTGCGTTAAGTAGTATTTTGAGGCTCAGAAATTTAAAGCGTTAAATTATCTAGGTGTAATAATAAGACCTAGTATGAAGATGAAGCACTTTAAATGTTTTTGCACTTTTGTATTTATTTCATATATATTATATTTTTTTAAATAAGGTTAAATTCAACTGTGTAGTTTAGTAGTTAATACTGTTAGGTAAATCTAAGATGAATTACCTATGTAAGTCTACAATGATTCTTAATAAGGGGGTGGTGGCTGTTCGTAATTGCTACTAATTGAATCAATGCTTTTTTAGATGTTGATTGGTTGATTCCTTTTTTACTGTGTATTTAAATGTAGGCTGTGTTTTAATGTATTGTCTGAAGAAGTTTATGATCCAACATAAACGAAAAGCGCTTAACTTTATTTGTGGTCTTAGTGTGCCTTCTTTCATCTGTTCCAGCATTTTGTGATTTTTGGAGTTTGTCACTTTGTTCGTGATTTAATCTTTGTTTGTGTGTTAGGCCCTCCTGGAGAATCTGGAAGTCAGACAGTGCTTGGTGCTTACAAGAAGGCAACATGCCACATTTTCAGAACCCACAGAGCTAGTGTTTTTGGCCTTGGATAGAGACAGCACTCAGGATTTGCTAAAAATTGATCTGAAGGGTTGTAGTGGACATACTAATATGTTGCGGAAAGTTAGGTGTGGATAAAATAGTAAAGTTTAAACTGAATTTCTTAGCTAAAATGCTGACTGCGTCCTCAGGAGATGAGAATATGATGTTATATATTACCTCTGTAAAATGCTGGGCATGGTTTCAGACATAGCTGAATAAGACTTTGTAGTTGTTCTTAGTATGCATAGCAGTTTTCAATTCACATTTGCTTTTGGAGATTTGATTTTAGTTGTGAGTTGTTTGTAGACCTTTTTGAGTTCTCCTGTAGATGACTGATTATTAAGTTTGCTCACACTGGTTGTCAGTTTCTTTTTCTTATTGTACAATTTCTTTATAGTTTCGTAGGTTCATAAGTATATACTAGGCTAACAACCACCTGGGCCTTTATTAGCCTAGCCAAGCAGTCCAAACCAGTTGTGTCCCTATGTATGCTGGGCATTTATTAGGGGGGAGTATGTTAGTTAAGTTTCTAAAGGTTACTTGGGGGGTATGTTAGTCTGGGCAATTCTGTTGCCTCTGTCTATCAGAGATATGGGGATTAGATGTGGGGTGAATTTCCAATTTCTCATCTACTGGTTACCGTTATGCTTAAAAAGCTTTAGGGATGGACTCTGCTTCATATGGATGAGGAGCCTGTTCCAGAGCTTGGGCATCCGCTGAGATGCATACCTATCTCTCCAACATGTCTTATTTACATCACAAGCAAATTTAAAATGCTTGGATGTAGTGGTTTTGATTCTGCTCGTTTTATTGATGTGCAAAAGGTCCATCAGAGCTGGATCTAAGTATACCTTGAATGCCAGGAATGGATTGTCTATTGGTAAACTGTAGAAGACAGAGTACAGATACTGACTTTAAGGTGATCCATATATTAGACTTCCACCAATGGACTCTATTCCTACACTTGACATTACATTTGAGACTTAATGGAACTTATTCTCACTGTCATAATCTAGCATTATAAGTGACAAAGTCATGAAAGGTGTGGAAGTACATGAAATGCCATCAGGTCATCAGTTATCTGGAGTAGGTCTGTCTCTAAGGATTAAGAGTTTTGTGGTAAATTCAGTATGGCCTATATAATGAATGATATTGAATGCTGCTCAGATATGGCTAGTGTTGTGGTAATTGTAAGTGTTGAACAAATGGGCTAAATTAGAAAGAACCTGATCCTATGTTTTAGAACACCTAGTTGGGACTAGAACTAGTTGGTCTAAGGAGTTGGCATTTATGAAGTCCTAGAATCTTTGCCCATACATATTGAGTGATGATGCAGGTTTCCCATTCTCAGGAAAAAATGGGAATTGAGGGAACAATACATACAGGGGAGGAATGAGGTTTAAGAGAGGGCAGGACTTAAATGAGCTATATAAAAATGTTTGACTGAAAATGAGTGGATAGTTTATAAGTGATATATAATGTTTGCAACTGGGATTGTGTCACTGTGGTTTGTGATGGAAAATTCTTGCAACTAGGACTGTGTCAGTGTGGTTTGTTTTCATTTATATTAATCCATGGTTGCTTATGTTGTAAGTGATGATTTAATAAAGATGTTTCTTGTTTAAAAAAGGGGCAGGAATTGAATAATTTATGTAATTTTGCTTAGGTTATATGGGGTCTATATTATAAGAATGAATGCTTTAAATGTGAAGCACCAGTTTGTCGACACGTTTTAAGTGAATGATCTTATAAACGAAAGCTCTAAAGATCTAAAAAGTTAAGTTCAAAATGTCATAGTTGGCTAACACACGTAAATGAAGCAATGACATAAAGGTGTGTACATTATGAATTATGTATGTTTACCTTAATTTTAGTGCGATCTCGGCATTGATATATATATACATAGCAGAAGGTGTGGAGGGCCACAGCTCCCCACATGGGAGGGTGCAGCCCCCCTTCAAAAATTAGGGAAAATTTAGTGTATGTGTGTTAACTGGTTTGTGTTTCGGGAAAGTACCATTTTAGTCAAGTGTAATTTTGAATATTTACTGTTGGCAATTGGTATGGTTACTTTATTTGCTTTACAAACTGGAAGGATTGTAGCGTATATTTAGGGTATTCCTTACAAGTAAAATTTACTGTGTTTGCAGTTCATGTTCCATATGGCAGTGGGGGATTGGTGCTGGACAATTAAAATATTTAGAGTATGTCGGTTTCAACTTTATCAGCTTTCGCTTATAAGAGGGTTCGCTTAAAACGTGTCGTCAAAGATGTGTTCGACATTTTAAGCGTTCGTTCATATAATACAGACATGGTTATATGATATATAGCAACATATGTGAAGTATAATGTTTGTTAATGCTAATGTAATACAATGAGATTACTTTTGTATAAATGTAAATTTACCTATGCCACAAGTGATAATTTAATAAAGATGTTAAAAAAGGACTGGTAATTGAAGTCACTCAAGAGAATAGTTTGGGCTTCCATAGGAAGGTTTGTCAGTTTGTTTAGATATGCATCATGGGCTGCGGGTGACATGAATGGGGGTATAACAGTTTGTTATGATATGGTATAGTGTTTTATTTACAATGAGAAGGCGGACATGGTGTTCAAGGTCATTTTCTTGCCTAAGAGTCTAGAGGTGAATTAACCTCTTAGTAACTCCAACAACACTTGTCATTTTTGATGTTGGACTTGAAAGTATGGTAGGCACTGAAACCTTCTACTGCAGGGGTACTATCACAATTCTGAAACCATTCTACAAAGAAATTTATATTTTCATTAGGAATGCCTGTTTGGAATGCAAATTCCTGTTTAGGCTTTTATGACTGAGCAGTGAATGCATGTAATGAATATAACACCCTGTTTAGTCTTCCAGTATTGTGCAGTTTTAACATTATGTACTTTATTTTTTTTTTTGGTTGTGTTGGTAATTATAGTTTAGGGAGATACCTAACTTTGAAGATTGAATCATCCTTCAAAAAGAGCAATAATACACTAAATAGAAATAGTGTGCAAGCATTGTGAAATCAATGCATTTATACAGTCTGTTGCATCATTAAGAAGAAAAATTTAATTTTCTGCCTAATACACTGCAAACATAGTGAACAGAATAGCTATAGCAAAGCATAATCATTTTTTTCTGCAATAACACACATTTTAGAAAGTCTTGTCATGTTCATAGACAGGAGTATAGTCAGAAAACTTCAGTTTGTACTCTCAATCGCATATTGTTGCCCCTCAACCTGGTTTGTTTTTAAAAATGCACACATTTCTCTTGGTATTGTCATCCCCCAGACAGCTAATTAATGTATGCATAACTGTCAGCTGTTGCCTCCTGCAGCTATATCAAAGTTTATTTTCTCATGGCACTTCTACCTCTCTAAGCAAGTTATGTGCAAAGACCTATGTGACAAACTTCAGTTTAGCTAGTTATAGAAATATCCTTGTCTCATAAACCCGCAATGCTGCTGAGATGTATACAGTCAAAATATAATCATTTGAGTACAGAAAGAATCTCTGGCTAAACCCTTGTTCGTAGAAATGTTGGGTGTTCTACACAGTGTAGATATAAACATAGTGGAAACCCTACTCTTGAGTAGTTAAAAAAAGTGTTTAGCATACAATACACAGTTCAGTTAATGTATGGCTTAGGTTTAATTTTCAGGCTGACAATTGTAGAACACGTTCACAATTTAGTTCCAAGCATAGTCATATTCATTTAAGACTAAAATTAAATAATGTCTAATGTCACAAAGAAATGTTATTAAATATTTTTATAATAAAATACATGCTAGCATAGAAATCAGAACAGAGCATTAAATGTATGCTCAACTATATAATAACTGACTAAAGGTGATAGCACCCAAAATATGGAATTAGACTCACAAGTGTAACTTGAAAAAGACAAGAGAAATATATTTCATTTAAAGGATTCCAGTATTTATATAAATATATGTGCTGCATATGTGTAATAACTCAGAGAGTTGAGTCTTTAAGTGTAAAGCCACTTTAAAATGATACAAGTTGATAAATCACTCAAATTAATGACCACTAATGGTAATTGTAGGAGGATTGTGGGAGGGCTGGTAATTTGAATCAATCATGTGGCTATTCTGTTGCTATAAATGTGAAGGATGATATTCTCTACTGGTAATTGCAGGAGCCAATTTAGTGATATGAATTGCAATAGTCATGCACAACAAAGTAATTGAACTAGTGCAGAATGCAAATAAACATATATTACATTTTATGACGTTGATATGATATAGGAATAGCAGTAAATGTCAATGCAGGGCAGTGCTGTTTCATGAAGTGTTTTGTCAGGCAGGATTTAACTGCAGACTTTAAATGATTTGCACATCTATAAGAGCTGTCATCCACCGACAAATCCATTATGTTCTCTGAATGTTGCAGTTTTTTTTTTTTTTGAATGCTTCATGTACTATTTTTTCATGGTTACTTTTAATTAACTTTCCTAAATGTTTTAATGTCTGCATTAAATAGATAAAACTATTATGGAAAACATTTATCTTAGCATATCGACTGTTGATGGCCTTGCTGATAAAGCTCAAAGTTTACTTTTATTTTCCTTTGGATTAACTTGATTTAGTTGAATTTAGTTGACTATAACTACTAAATCAAGTTTGTGCCTTTTTTTGCAGTCTTCCTCTGTAAGTATCTCCCTCCCTGTTCTATTTACCAATGTCATTATCATCTACATACTATAAATGACCAGAAACCGCTAATCAACAAATTAACTTTTGGCCCATAGGAATGTAATACCATGCAGTGATGTGCTGTGGGCTGTCCATGGAAGTTGCTGCTTAAGGTATGTAGGGGGTTACACCATAAACGTAAAGTATAAGGATTTTAGACAAAGACAAGGTGTTCTGCTGTGGAAGGTATGTACTATGCTACAACTTGTCAAAGTTATGTTTTGTAGTAGCCTTGAAAAGGAAATAGGGAAAGGATGGTACTTGGAAGAAGGAAACAAAATCTATATGTAGAATCAGACTAACAAAATGGAAACACAGGATAGAAGCCTGCTTTAATTCCATGGCTTGGAAGGTGAAAGAAGATAATCTGTGTGACAAGCATAACTGGACTTTGGTTTAGATAAAGATTTTATTCATAAGTATTAACATTGTCTTGCTGAAATTGATTACTTGTTAGAAAGTTATCATCTATAATGGTTACTTTCTGAAACAATTCATTGTCAAGTTGAAGTGACACCTTATGCTTCAGATGATAGTTTCTGATATAAGCCGTTCAGAAAGAAGACCACATATTTCCTCATGGGAATGCAAAACTATTTTATGGGTTGCTATAAATGCTCCTTCCAACTCCAAAAGAATCAGTGGAGTCACAGTGGTAAATGTTGGCATAAGTATCAAATAGCAACACATGTCTGAACCCCCCCCCCCCCCATCCAGGATGTTCAAAATAACATTTGTAAAGTGTTTCTAAACCACAGTCTAACTGGTTCCCAAGAATGAGCCAATGTTTCCATCATGTTAATATGCGGCTGGGTGCTTTCTGTACAGTGGATAACACTGTCTACTGTTATGGTCACCACTACACAGTGCTCTCAGTTGCTAACAATAAATAATTTGTAGAAGCATAATTCAGACTACACCAATATATTCCCTACTGTGTGCTGCATATTTAACATTACACTATATTTATTATGTTCTCTCCTTTATGCCCATTAATTCTACTGCCAGGCTTTATATCATCTTGGCATATCATTGACCAATCTAGTAAACTGTTGCTATCATTTGTCACTGCCTAGCTGGCATGTTGTTCTGCAGTGTTAGCATATCCATGACTGACTAAATATTTCTTGTTTACTGTCTTCCTACTGGGAGCCTCTCTTTATCCTGTTCACAGTGCATCCATGGCCTGATATATAGCATTGTAAGTCAATGCATAGCTATGCAGTTTTTTTTGTCCATCACTATCCATGTATATGATAGGGTGACTAAAGTGCATCTGACTTTTGACAATTATGTATGCAAATTGGACTTTGTTGTAGGGCATCATGAATATTTAACAACAATCCATAACACTGAATAAATATTGTAGAAATGTATTACAGAGTAGCATCACAGGGTTCCAGGTTTGTGTACCGTAGATGACTTCTTACTTCACAGAGCTGTAAACTCACTTGCAGGGAGGGGTGTTATGGTCTAACTAGCACTAGGATAGTAATTCCACTTCACAGGTGGACTCATTAATACTGCCTGGCTCTTTTGGAATCAAGACTTGCATATATGCAAAATATAGTGAGTCATACAACAAAGCAATGCATGCTCTAAATTAAATTAATTAGTCTAGTGGTAGAAAAAGACAATCAGCTAACTATACTGCCTTTTATAAATGTCTTTTTCTCACTCATCATTGAGTGTTGTCCATCTGGTTTCCTCCACTACAGTCACTTTATTCTCCGTCATGGGAGCAAGAGCCATTTATTATGCAGCTGTCACTCAGGAAGCCAACAGGGGTATTTTCCCTTTTCTCATATAACACCTCTACAATGGCTAACATAAGGGCCTGTTATACTTTGCCCTTTGGTTATACTCTTTCTTTCTTTTTCCTTATGAAGGCTGCCATGAAGATATAGCTTGGCAAAGCTAAGTTTAAGTCTCTGACCTGTAGTGTTGCATGTTGTATATCTTTCTCTGTCTCTTTCTCTTTAGTAGGTTATGGCACTGCTGTGGGTCTGGCCACTTTCCTCCCACCCCCCCAGTATTGGGGAGTTGACTTAGCCTCTCACTCACACACACCACAAATTTTCTCCATTATTCAAGCTAATAATCTCAGGTTGTCTGGGTTTTAGTGAAGGCCTGATCCCCCTGAACTACAGATCCAGGCACCAAGACTACTATTTTAGTGAAAATTAGTATTCTATTTGTACTCCATTCCTCCCTGTTTTTTCCTCTCACCCCTGGAAATCCTTGCCCATGTATCTTGAAAATCTCTGTCTATTCCATATTCAAGCCTAGCAGAGACCTACCTTGCCTTCCCACTGTTCATGATTTATATGCATTAGATATGAAGGAATAACTACAGTTTTGTGGAGTACACAATATGTGGCTGTCCAGACTGCAGCATTGTTGTTTGAAGACAGTGCCACCAATTTGTCTTGCAATTAACTGTGATACCTGGTGTGCATACAGTTCTCTTTTCTGATGATTGCAAAGTGGACAGGATGAAAACCAGCACCTCAAATTCAGACAGTTAGAGCTTCTATAAGCAGAAATAGTTTAGTTCTCACTGCAAGAGGCACATAAGCATCTACTCAAGGTAGAGGGAATAAAAATCAGTACCCCACATTCAGAAAGCTAGCAAATCTGCCCCAAGACACATGGAAGTAATTACCCCTAGTAAAGGAGTTTATTTATTCTGGTATGCTGTGCAAGAGTGAAGACGGAGGTAATTACAAGGCTTTCTACAAATTGTTTTAGGGGGGTGGCAGCCACATTTTAGACATGTTAGAAGAGAGTTATCCTATAAAACAGATCAGAATTCATTGCCTTACTACCATGCTTCTCAGACACTTCATTGTCATTATCTCTAGCTTCTTCATCTGCTCTGTCCTTACTGCCCAGGTTTCTGTACCATAGAGTAGTACTGGTTGCACCACTGTCTTGTACACCTTACATTTCAGCTTCTTTGGCATTCTTCTGTCATAGACTACACCTGATATTCTATGCCAGTTGGCTGTAACTCCTCTGATTCTAACTTTGACCTCTTCATTCAGACTACCCTTCATCTCAACCACCCCTCTCAAATACCTGAAGCTATTTACCTGTTCCACTATCTTCCCTTCTATCTCAGTTCTCATCTTCTTCTGATTTACCCAGTTTGCTGCCATTAGCACTTTCTTATCTGTGCTTAGTTTCACTCCATGTGCCTTCAATTTTGCATTGCATTGCTCTATTTTTTGCAGGAGTTGTTGCTCAGAGTCCGTCTGTAATGCCACATCATCTGCGTACAGCAACTTTGTTGATCTGTCCCCACCAACCTGCTTGCTAATGTAGTCCATAACCCGTATGAACAGCAGTGGGCTCAGAGCTACACTCTGGTGTACACCCACTCCCACTGGGAACCCCACTGTGAGGCCAAACACTGTTCATACGTGAGTCACTGGGATCTTGTATATAGCCTGCACTTATTCTACCAATGTTTCTAGGACTTTGAACCATTGCAGTACTGCCCAAATAAGCTTTCTTGGGACCTTGTCAGATGCTTTTTCCAAGTCTAGGAATGCCCAGTTGGACTCTTTCCTCATCTCTAGCTTCTTCTCAAATATCTGTCTCACTGCAAACATTAGGTCGGTTGTACTGCATCCTGACCTGAATCCAAACTGCTCATCTCCCATCTTACATTCTACTACACTGCATATCTGTTTATCAATCACCTTCTCTAGAACTTTCATGCAATATAATCGGAGTTTGATTGCTCTGTACTGCCCAAAGTTGTGGATGTTCCCGTTGTTCTTGTACACTGACATGAGTATGCTTATTCTCCAGTCATCTGGGATACACCTTTCTTTTCACACTGCAGTGAGGGGGGAGCTATTTCTCCCCTAACTCACCCAGCATCTTTGTCATATCTGTTCTGACTTCATCTGAGCCTGCTGCTTTCCCTGTCTTCATTTTCCTTAGTGCTGTTCTTACTTCTTCTAGAGTAGGTTCCTCATCTTCTCTCATCTTAGGCTGTTTCTGGGGCAGTACACTTCTGTGGAGTTCTCTTCATTCAGAGTCTGCTGAAAATACTCCTTCCATCTGCCTTTGATGTTCTAGTATTGGCGAGCAGGTCGTTGCTGGCATTCCTTATGAAGGGTGTCTGACTATCTTCTTTATCTTTATCTTTCCGTTTTGCCTTGCAACCTGATATAGTTTCTTTGTGCCACCTAATGAGTCACTTTCCAGAAGTTGGTAAGTGCCTCTGATGCCCTGTTCTTTGCTAACACAACTACATTCTTAGCTTCTTTGTTAACCAATCAGTATAGACTGGTCAGTCTTTTATATCTCCCACTTTTTCCTGCACTCCTTTTTTTATTTTGATGACTTCCCTGACTTCTGCATTCCACCACTAGCTTTCCTTATGTACCTTATTTCCATACCTGACTCAGCCACATATCTGTTCTTTAATTCTCACACATTCTGTTTTGAGTCACTGCCACTTCAATTCCACCTATTTCCTCCTCTTCTGGGGGTGCTAGAGCCCTGAGAAATTCATTGAACTGTTGTATTTTTTTCTCCAGTCAACTTCCACATTTTCAGCCTGGTGTCTGTTGACCTTAGAGCCTTCTCTGACCACTGTTTGCAGCTGTAACCAGTGGTTTATACTGTGGGCTGACTGTCTCACTGGGGATGATTTTGCAATCAAGGATTCTTCCACAGTGTTATTTCATTACTATGAAGAAGTCTACCTGAGCTACATGTTGGCAACTCTTGTATGTGATCTTGTGACTGTCTTTCTTTCTGAACCATGTGTTGACTACTATCAAGCCATTTGCTAGACACAAGTGTAGAATGACCTGTTGTGCCACCCATGTGGACCCAGGCAGTCCTTGTATCCTGTTCTGTCTGTCTCGACATGTGCATTCAAGTAACCCATTATCAACACCAATTCATGTTGTCCTGCTTTATCTAGTAGGTCCTGCAACTGCTGTCTGAATGCAGTCTTTTCCTCACTATCACAGCCCTGCTGTGTGGCATATGCTGAGATTACGAATACTGCCCTATCATACACTAGAGTCTGATTGCCATGAGTCTGTCACTAATTCTGATGATATCCCTCTTTGCCTTCTGAAACCTCACTTTCACTACAATCCCCACACCACTGGCCCCTCCTGAGTAGTAGTCTCTGGATCCCAAGCCAAGTGACTTTGCTGCACTGTCTTTCCAATTTGTCTCTTGGACACATAGGATCTCCAGCTTCCTCTGTATCATCATGTCATCCACTTCCAAGCTGCATCCCATCAGTGAACCCACGTTAAATGTAGCAATTCTTGGCAGGTTGATTGGCTTTACTTCCAGCTTTCACTCAATCCCAGGTAACCCAGGCTGGGCAACTAGACTCCTGCCAGCCAGAAGCTTATTGACTTAGGGGTGCTTGGCTTTATGGTGGGCACACACTGGCCAATAGGGGCATATACAACCACTGTTAGCATGGGTCCCTGGCGTAGGTCAGAGTAGGCTCGGTCCTTAACCCACTTATCACCAGTAGCTACCCATGCCCATTTGGTGACATTAATCAACATGACTGAATCTCTTAGAGCCATAATTTACACTATCGAGAGGCTAGCCCTGCCACGACATGCAGTCTGTGATCCATGTTCTCCCATCTTGAGGATATTGAAGCCACAAAGCAGTTGGCCTGTACAACTCCTCACCCCCCATAGGGCACCATATAGAGTCTGTGCTGCTGCCCACAGTTCCATTCATTGGTGAGTTTGAGACGGAAACACTCAGCATGTTTTTCAGAGGTGGGAGTAACCCCATAGAGTAACAGGGAGAGCATGCAAACTCCAAACAGACATTGGTTGGAGATCAGGATCGAACCTTATACCTTGTGCATGGGAGGTGAAGACCTTAACCATTATGTCAACTTGGTGCCCAAGTACACCTACAAAAATATCCTGATGAGTTTTCATTGATGTACAGTAAACAAAGTATTATTCATTTGTAAAACAGTTGGCTACTTCATATGGAAAACAATAATGCTGAATATCAATATTCATTAGGAAATGAATTAATAACAAAAAGCCATGTATATGATGACCTAGGTGTTTTGATATCAGATGACTTGAAGTGGGCACATCATGCCAAAAAAAGTAGGAAGTGCTTTTGTTGTGATGCTAATTATCCTTCAGTCTATTTCATCAAGAATGTTTTTGTGCTCACTTCTTCATTTAATAGTACAGAAAACAACAGTATTAGAGTATGGGACTAGTTTCTGCTCCTTTACCATGGAAGATAAGTTGGAAAATGTTTAACAATTCTATACAAAATGCAGAAGTTGAGTACATTGGCTAGACTATTAAGAAAGATTGAGGAATTAAAATCTATATTCTATTCATTGTTGTTTATTTTGAGGTGTTTATCAAAGCCTGAATGATGATCTTAAGTAAATGAACTTGAACATTAACTCCAATTCACACAATAGCTCTAATAGAAACAATAATTTGCTAGTTTACTATCCTCAGAATGTGTGGGTCTAGAAGAGTAGATCCTCTTAAAGATAGAGCAGGAAGAAGATGAAACAAGCTACCAAATGACACTAAGTTCTGGACAGTAATTAATAAGGAGCTGAAAAGCATTATTTGCGGGTCTGGGGGGGGGGGGGGCAAGAGTCAATTGAAATAAATTGATCCTCCCAACAGAACCAGGAGGTTTAGGATTACCTGCCTGATTAGAAGGGATATTTCAAAGCTACACAGATACACAAATAAGGCTCTTATACATAACACAAGCAGAAAGCTCAGAAGGCTACAGCTAAAAACTGAAAAGAGCTGACGAAGGAGGTGGGGGGGGGTAATTTGAGAACTAAGGAAAGACTGGGATGTTCGATGCAGATCCTTAGGAAAATAACAACAGTCATACAGAATATTATATTCATAACGTAGCAAAAAAGTATACTAAGAACTAAGTTAATAAGAGAATGGAGAAAGGAGATTCTCCTGATAGGGATTAATGCAATTAGGGGAACAGAGAAAAGACAAGATGGGGCTGGAATTTACTGGAGGAAACTGACAAAGGAACCAAGATATTGGTAAGAAATTATTAGCGAAGGAAAGGAAATCGAATGGGAAGAGTCCAAGAAGTCATTTGGATTGTAGGCTAGTGATTGCCTTCCCTATCAGGGACTGACATCAGAATATGGACAGAGAAAGGGATAGGGGAAGTCTAAATGAAAGATGTGCACTAGTTGAATTTTTAATTGAATCTAGAGCATAAGCCACTGTTAAAATGGGATAATTAGTACAACATGTAAAATATTGCAGGATAACTATAGGAATGAATCAAAGGATGTCAGAATAGATTGGTAACAGAGATTAGATATGAGATTCACAAAGAAAAAAATGGTATGACATACGTATGGCTTGCAAATATGCAATAAAGTCTAGAATATTTAGGATTTTTGTCTGGAAGTGTTTGCATATATACTTTTAGACCCCAAGCAGACTTCAAAGAAATTTTCCTCAGGTAGATGGCAAATGTTGGAGGTGTGATGGGAAAGAAAGAAGTAGCTGGGAACATATGTCTTGAGAGTGTAATGGCATGGCAGACTTTAAAAATTTTCTACAGAGTACTCTGTCAGGAATATTGGGAAAGCAAATGAGTGTAACTAAGAAAATGAAATTTTGAGCTGGGATACAAGAACTGAATTATCTAAATCCAGTAAGGCCTTGCTAAGTTTAATTCTTGCTAGAAAGGACTAATCAAAATCTAAAACAAATATACTTGAAATAGTGAAAACTGTAACAGAGATAAAAGAACAGGAAGTGGGATCTTTAGAAAAAGGAAGAAGTAAATTACCTAATAAATGGAAATAATGTGAACAATACATGTAGAAAAATGTTTTGGAGGAGGAATGAGGTTTTATCAGAAGGGAGAAATTGAATAACTCATGCAATATTGCTTAGACTGTACATATATATATGTGCATATGTTGTTATATCTCTTATAACGTTTGTAAATGTGAACTTGTTAACATTGTTTGATTACTATTATATGAATATAGGTTTGCCTATATCGCAAGTAATAATTCAATCAAGGTACTTAAAGGAAAACTAAATAAATAAATAAATAAAAACAAGTAATCCTGTAATAGTATAGTGGCCCAGGCTATAGCATCATGCTCTTTTGTAGCTTTCTACCTGTGATTTTTAAGTACTACTTCATTCAGATGACCACTTACCACCAGCTCCCCTACACATTTTAAAAGTTGTACTACAACAATTCTCCATAGCACATTAATGTAACCAGTCCAGTATAGGTCTAAATATTCTCTAGTGGCATTTAGTGGCATCTTTACATTGTGACAACATCGGCACCACATCAAGATAAGCATTCTTAGAGAAGTCCAGTAGTCATACCATTCATTTCCTCAAGCCACCACAATATAGCACCTCACAACACAGCTCACATGGGCAGATAAGGCACGTCTCTTCAAGCAATTTAAACTTACTGCACTTCCTTCAGTTTTTTGCTTGATTAAAATATGCTCAAACAGAGCAGCTTGATGTATTCACTGTTCAATCAAATTACACAACAAGATAGGTTTTACTGTGCAGTATGGGGCACAACCATGTCATACAAGTCATTTTCTATATAATGGGTTACGTGTTATGAGATGAGGAAGACCTAGTGATACAAAAAGACAGTCAGAAACTTTCTGATTGAAAAAAAAAAAAAGGTGCTACAGAACCCACCCCCCCAGAAAAACGAGACAATGGATAAAGTAGTAAGAAAACAATGAAAATATTCATTAACTCACAATGCAGTAGGGAGAAATGTTAAAATCAAAGTTGATTTTTGTGAAAAGGTTATCCTGGAGCTTCTTTCTTCAGCCATACTGCAGCTCAGCAAAGAAAACTGAGAGGAGCAATGTGCAAAGTGAAGGAGAAGATTTCAGGTGGCGTGGGAAATGTTTACAGTTCAAGTGGTCCTGATCCCTGAAACAATGAAGAACCATCTACAATCCTCTGATGTTAATTACATTAAAATGACATAGTAATGTACAGTTCTCAAGCTACAGAAATATGTCACTTACATAATTTGAGGGTTTTTTTAGTGCAGAAAACAATCTCTTATTTTTTTGCATTCCAATTGAATCTCTAATTAACTTGTTTATTATTTCATACCTGAAACCATTTACAAAATTAATTAGGAAGACACACATACACACACACACACACACACACACACACACACACACACACACACACACACACACACACGCACACCCAAACATGGTCATAGTAACTGGGGACTTTTTTATTCAAATCCACAGTATGTTGACTTGGATCTATCAAGGCAGTGTAGCAATTGCCTCAGGTACACTGACAACCCTCTACTAATAACTCACTCTAGCACAGAGTGCGAGATATGTATCGACACCAAGAATTTTGAATATGTGCTCTCTCGTACTCAAAACAGTAACACAGAAGATGTTGTCAACTCACCCACCACTACGTATGCACATAGTATGATTACTCATACACATAGAACATATCAAACACAAAAATCTACACACACGGAGGTTCTCTCAAAAAACTTACCTAAACAACAGAGACCTCCAAAACACAAGACTGCTGCAACTAATACAGTCTCCACAGCACCCACAACACATAGCAATACCAGTGTCTTACTAACCAAGCCTGTAATGTGAAACACTCAACAAAAACTTTTCTTGTCATTGGAAACTGAGTAGTGTGACACAGGGATTTCCCACTCACAAGGTTGGACAAGGAGAAAGTCAATGTCATCTGCCTGTCTGGTGCCAGGATTCATCAAATCATGCATGCAATCAGGTCTCTCAACAACAAGTACCATTATATAGTTCATGTCGGTGTGAATGACCCGAGATGTACCTCACTGGATTATATGAAGAGAGACATGGTTGAACTGTCTAAGTATGTGTCCCAGGCAGGTATGTTGCTAACCTTGAGCAGCATACTACCCTCACCGAGAATGAAGTAAACAAAAAATTATTGATTTCAATAATTGGCTGTCATTCAAAGGGGATCCATTTCTTGTCAACCTGGGAAGACATGGTTGACAAACCTCGCTGCTTTGTCAGAGACCATTTGCTCTTGGCACCTCTAGGGTTTCTGTTGCTGGCAAAGGCTCTTGGCTCCCTATAGTGCCTTTTTTAGGCAAGGTCTCGAAAACAACATTACAGTCATGAAATTAGCCAACCAGAACAAAATAAGGGTCATGCTGTTAAATGCTAGGAGCTTAAACCAAGAACTGCACTCCCTGGTAGCACTTCTATTACTAGAAGATGTAGATGTCTGTGAAGTCACAGAAACCTGGTTCAAAGCCTCACAAGAGTACCCTGGTCTTGCAAGGCTACAATGCCTTCCACACCTTTAGACCACAAAATGAATGTGTGAAAACCAAAGGAGCCGGTGTTTCTATCTATATCACAGATAAATTTACCTCCCTTCTAGTTAGACTGGACAACTCCATGGAGTTACTCCAAGTCCAGATTATGGTGGTTAAGACCCCTATTCAATTCATAGCCAGTTATAGATCCTCTTCCATGGGTTATGAAGCCCACAAAGCCTACGTGACCAAATTGGAAGCAATCCAAATTTTACCAAACGCTCTGGTTATGGGAGATTTTCATTATCCCACCATCAACTGGGAAACATGTGCTAGTCCCAACTTACTAGTGCAAAAGTTCTTTGACTTTGCTAATTCAAATGCCCTGGTGTAAATTATACATACCTCTAGAAGAGGAACAAACATTGTAGATCTGGTCCTCACTAACATGTCAAACAGATGCCACAACTGTCATACTTTCATTGGTTAAATCTGCCCACAAAACAGTCAACTTTGGGCTGGAGCTAACACCAGAACTCACAAAGGGTGAAATCAGACTAAAAACCTTCACCGAGGCAAACTATACCCTCCTAGATGAAGGAATAAATGTATTCCAAGCCCCACCCAAAGCTGGAAGTGGTATCTATGCCAAAGCTTATACTAAATCCCTGTACAATCACTTGCATTTGTATAAACTTGTCTGTACCAGAAAGAATCAAAGCTGGAGCCCCAAGTAAAACAAGCTGCCATGGTGGACATCCAACATCAAAAACTTTACAATAAATGCAAACATTTGCTGTCCAGTTAAACAAAGGCAAGGCCCCAACAATGGAAAGACACCCTCTTCAGCCTTAACAAGCGAATAAGACAAATTGTCAAATCCTCTAAGGGCTCCTTTGAGAGAAACTTATCAAGTACAGCCAAGGATAACCATAGGGCCTTTTACAGCTATGTACTTAGCCTAAAAGGTAGGACCCAAGCATGTGCAGAACTAGTAACCAATGGTATCACACACAATGACCCACAAAAATAAAAAACCTGCTAGCAGATAAGTTTGGTGAAAATTTCATTCCCTTATCCCCTCCTAACTTATAGAGTGGCTGCTGTGGTGCAATGGTTAGCATTGTTGAAACACAGCAAGAGGTTCTCCGGTTCAGTTCTTGGCTGGGGTATCTTCTGTGCAGTCTACATGTCCTCACTGCGGTCACATGGGTTTCCTCTGGGTGCTCCACTTTCCTCCCACATTCCAAAGACAGGCAGTAGGTGGATCAGACACTCTAAATTGGCCATAGGTGCAAGTGTGTGTGTGTGAAAGTGAGTGGAATAAATGAAGTACCATACCAAGGCTAGCACTCATTGTCACTGTGGAGAAAAAGGGGTTGAGGATGGATGGATGGATTGTCTCTTAACTTATGACAAACCTTCCCCAAAAGCCCCCCACCCTACATATCTGAAGAGCAGGTTTCTCAAGCCTTGTCCAAGGCAAAAAACATAGCCTTTATGGGAGCAGACGACATTCCAGGCTGTCTTCTAAACAGGCTGAAACATGAACTAGCATCGCCGTTAATTACACTTTTCAATCATAACCTAACCACAGGTTTTGTTCCTGCAGAATGGAAAACAGCAACAGTTATTCCCCTCCGTAAAGATGGCCTAGCAACAGAGCTAGGGAATTACAGACCCATAAGCCTGACCAGCCTCATCTGTAAGGCCATGGAACATATTATTATGGACCTCATAAATAAATATATAGGCATCCTCCAAACCCTAGATGCTATTCAATTTGGTCTTTGTCAAGGGAAGATCCTGCCTGTTAAAATTCTTCGAAAATGTGGCCAGTGCCATTGATGAGGGCAAATGTATGCACACAGCATACCTCAACATGGCAAAGGCTTTCAACAAAATCCCACATTTAGGCATTACTGATAGACTTAGCAAAGTGAATGTAAACCCCTTTGTTGTAAGATGGGTTGCCAACTGGCTCACAAACTGGACACACACTATCAAAATGGGTGACTCCACATCAACCAGCAGACCTGCTACCATGGGGTGCCACAGGGGTTAGTGCTAGGCCCCCTACTGTTTGGTATATACTTCTGAGAAGTTCAAGTCAAAACTAAGGGGTTGTGGCTGACCTAGTTTGAAGACAACTTTAAACTAGGTGCTATCATTGAATTCCCAAATGATGTCAGTATACTCCAATAGGGTCTCAGGCAGACCAATGACTGGTGTATTAGCTACAGTCTCAAACTGAATGCAAAGAAATACATCATCATTCCCTTTCCTACAAACAATGTCCCTTCACACTATCAAATCAGTGACAATACCCTAAGTACCCATGAAGTGGTAAGGGACCTGGGATCACAAGTTGATTGCAACCTTAACTTTGACCACCATGTGTCTACTGTAGCAAGGAAAGCTTTCTATGTAACACACTTGATTAGTAAAGGCATCACCTTGACAGCTAAATAGGTTATATCCCCTCTACACTTGTCACTAATCTGCCCCATAACTGAGTATAACATTCCATTCGGCATGTACCGTTCAAAGCACCTGCAGCAACTGGAGAGACCTCAAAGATTTCTAACAAAGAAGATCAAGAGGCTCCAGCATGTGCCTTACACAGACAGACTAAAGTCCCTGTCACTATACTCTGTGTCATATAGACTTCTTAGGGGAGACTTATGCCTGGCCTACAGAGCATTCCAAGACCCAAACCTAATGAACTTGCTGCATATCAGTAAATCTAAGAGGACTAGGGCTAACCCTTTCCATGGACCTAAATATGGCCTGTGACTTAAATAGGACATGCTGGATGGACAGATTTATCTCCCACCCAATGCCACATCTTTGGAACAGGCATTCATGTGGAAAAGGGCACCTCCATGACACTGTTCAAGATGAAAAAACAAAACTACCAGCACTCCACTGGAACAAATATCTAGTTTTAATGTACAAAAACAGGCTGGTTTCGGCACACAGGCCTTTTTATTCAACCATGGTTTCTTTAATGGGGGGTGGGGGCAGGATGTGGATATCTAGGGTGATTAGCTTATGGTCGGATCTGACCAACGAGGAGTTGACTTCAGGTGTGGAACACCGGTCACTCATGTTGGTAATGACTAGGTCTAGGATATTGTTGCCCCCGGGGGTGTGTGGATAAGTTGATCCAGGGCATTGGAATTTATGAATTCCAGAAAGCACTGAGTGAAGGAGTTGGTACTTGAGTAGTTTTCTCAGTTAATGGTGGAGTAGTTGAAATCACCCATTATTAGGGTGTTTGGTTGAACCCTAATATTTTCCAGTATATCAAGAAAAGAGGAGTGGGAATCATGGGGCATGGTGGGGGATCTGTAGCAAGCTACAATTTGGATTGCAGTTTTGCCCAGAGTTGGTTGCATTTGGATAACCTCAGATGCATTATGCTGAACAACTAGCCTGGAGGTGTGGATATCCTTAATGAATATGGACACGCCTCTGCCGTTGGTGTTCCAGTCCAGGTTAGGTGGCCGAAAAGTGTGGTATGAGTTACAGCCTGGTAATGCAGTGGTGCTCTCTGGAGCCTTGATCCAGGTCTCAGTCACTGCATAGATATCAATCTTCTCCATTTTAAGGCGTGCCTCGAGGGAGTGCATTTTAAGATTTAGTCTTCTAGCATTGAGTAGCATTACCCTCAGTTTTTGCTTGCCTGTTCCTGTTATGTTGGTGAATTTGTCATTTAAACCTTGCCTAAATAAGGCACTATAGGGGTGGCAAGAGCCTTAGCCAGTATCCGGAATCCCAGGTGTGACAGGTGCAGGCCATCTCTGGCAAAACATTGTGGTCTGTCGACCATGTCATCCCAGGCAGACAGACACTGGATCCCCTTAGAAGGACATGAGAAGCTTAGCCAATTGTTGAAGTCAATGATTTTGTCCTTGTACTGCGGTATCATTCTGGGCAATGGCAGGATGCTACTCAGGGCTAGGGTCATACCTGCCTGCCTGGGCTGCAAGATCAGAGAGCTCTTCCATGTCTCTTTTCATGTAGTCCAAGGAGATACATCTCAGGTCATTCACACCAACATGGACAATGACAGAGTCATATTTGTACTTGTTGTGGAGTGACCTGTGTGCCTGGGTTATATGGCGGATCCTGGCACCCGACAAACAGCTGACAGTAACCTTCTCCTTGTTTAGCCTGGTGAGTGGGACATCAGTGTGCCTGACTATAGAATCACCTATGACTAGTGTGTTGGGTACGTTGTTTTGCCTTATGGGCTGCGGTTGAGTGACACACTAAGTCTGTGAGCTATGTGTCATTTGGGTTGTGTTGTGGGGGGTGGAGGTTGCTTGCATTTCTGCTTTGTAGGTCTCTATTTCTTGAGCAGATTATTATTGAGAGCCTCCACAAATGTTTGTGTGTTTCTATGTGTGGATTTTGGTGGTGTAGGTTTAGTGGGACTATGTGATGAGTGTGGTGTGGTGTGGTGCAAGTGTTTAGCTTCTCCTCTTGACTGTCCAAGTTCAGTCTTGGTTGGAGAGAGCTTAACCTCCAGTTTGGCTAGATAAGTGCATTTCTCACAGGTTGTAGTGTTGGGTAGTAGGAAGAGAGGGTTGTCTGTGTACATGAGGCAATTGTTACATTGCCCCAAGATGCCCAGATTAATCAGATAGAAAGTAGAGAACACTGAGAGCTGACCCCTGGACATGCCTGAATAAAAAACTATTTTCCTCTAGACAAGTGAGGAAAGTGAGTACAAGAGCTGTTTTTCTCTAAGCAAGTGAGGAAAGTAAGTACAAAACCTGTTTTCCTCTAGGTAATGAGGAAGGCTGAGTGTTGTAGTAATTTGTAGCTTATTTACTGCTTACAAGTTCTGAACAAGTGCTGTGCATGAATAAGCAAATTCAAGTGCTAAAACTAATAATCTGTATCTGAACTAGACTAGTTACAGGAAAGGGAGGAAACAAGTGCAAATGCGAGTTTTTAAATCAGAAAGTTGAGAGAGGTGGAAAAACTGCCCAAATGGCCAATAACTACAATTTATGGGCTAGAACCACTCCTTATGTGGTAGATAGGTTACCTAGTGCTTACCACTCCCACTTATAAGCAAGAAGGCTTCCCTCCAACACAGACAGGCTTGGGGGGCTCAGAAGCTTACAAACCATCCTGGATACAGCAAATCTGTATCTGGACTAGACTAGTTACAGGAAAGGCAAGAAACAAGTGTATTTTTTGTTACAGTTAAGAAGAACACAGGGAGATTCTAGCAAAGTTTTTTTTTTTTTTTTTTAAGTAATCTCCCATAATCCTATGATCCTATGTGATTTCATATGTTCAATTGCGGACTTCTCACAAAGTAGTTATAGAGATAATTTTGACACAACAAGCAGCAGATAGTTTATTCTGATGTTGTAAAAAAAAAAGGGTTTAAAGCAATGCATGTATTTTTCTAATTATGGATTCGGTTACCTACAGTAGGAAAGTCATTCTGTTGTCTAGTGGTGGCTTCTGTTTTGATTCACAATCTTTAGATAATATAATGTATATACTGACTAGAATTGTAAACTAGGTGTTTAAATAACAAACCTGAAATATTGGTATACAAACACAAAAGTGGCCTTAATCACTAGGGTCATTGTTTGTTGAAATGTCAATATTGATACTACACTGGAGCAAAAATCAGGTAATTCGGAAGCACAACAAGCCAACTTTGTTAAAAATAAATAAATTAATCCCATTCACAATCTTCCCATGCTCACAATGCTTTCCTAGGTGTTGCTGTTTGGACTACTGTGGTCATAGCTCTTAGTTCAATGGTCAAGGACTAGGGCCAAACATGCTAACAGGAGACAGATCACCAAAAACTCATGGACAGATTATAAATATTTTCCTTCTATACCAGAAAGTTGATGGAATAATAGGTTTTTAATTAGCATGTTTTTTCTAAAGCATATGAAGTGTGAAGCTTAAATATCTGCCATTGACTGACTGCAGTTTTCAACAATCTGTCAGAACACCATACATTTTATGAGGAGCAGACCAAAAAATATAAGGCTGAAAGAGTGACACTTTGCAATTTCAGGAATAGTTAAGAACAATTCCCCATGTGAAAAAAAAACCAGACATAGCAGAAGTAAGAACAAATTTCAGGAAAAAGGATATATCAAAATAAATCAAGACAAATCAAAATAATATAAATATTATCCTGTTGCTCACTGACAGTTATTACAAATTAAGGACTGCAAACAGCATTATTACTCCTTCACTTGTAATATATCATTCTATGACCATCTGATAACCAATCCACGACAAATATAGCTCAGTGGCACCATGCAAAGTTAAAACTCTTATCAAAAGTGATTAAAAAAAAAGTTTCACTATGATGACGATACTGATAACAAACAAAAAACCCAAAGAAACACACCAAGCCAGCAGGAATAATAGTTAGCGCTTTCGTTTACTTCATAAGCAAACTTCATCAGACAACAGTTAAAAAACACAAATCATTGATGTGTTTTTTAACTGTTGTCTGATGAAGTTTGCTTATGAAGTAAACGAAAGTGCTAACTATTATCCCTCCTGGCTTGGTGTGTTTCTTTGTTTTTTTTTTTTTTTATCAGTTTGTGTTCTTCTTTGGCTTATTAGTTTGTTGTTATGATGACAATACTGTCTGAAGCCTTCTCTCCTACAGTTACCACAATTTTAGAGAACCAAGGCACCAACATTATTTTTCTGTATACCCTACCTACCTTAATCTAATTAAATAAGTTATTTCCCTGGCTAGAAGCATTTTTATCACTCCCTCCTGAAGGAAATAGAAAAAAAAATTGTTGAGGATACCTGTGATGCCCATGCCCTGACCCAGCAATCAAGGAGCCTCAATCCACACCACTAACTCCAGTGAGGGCATCTCATATAGGAGGAAAGGATAACAAGTACACACAGTAAAGTGCAAGTTCCCTTAAGAGCACACAGAGATCACAGTCAGACTGGGGCTGGTCGCTCCTTCGCTCTCCAGGTCCACAATAAGACTCCCCACTGGCACAGCTATAGGGTCCAGATCTCAGCCTAGTGGGCAAGCTAAAACCTCCAGCACACTCTCTGTCCAACCAGTGCTTCGTGTCCCTGCCCAAGTAGTTGACACACACACACACACACACACACACACACACACACACACACACACACACACACATTGAGAAAAGGTTATTCAACCACACAGACACTCCTGGGGAAGGCTGGTACAGGTTCTCCAGCTGTGCCCCTTTTTCCCAGACTATACAGTAGTACCACTTGCCATCATTCACTAATATTTATCAGCTACTCAAAGGCCCTTAAAGAGGGTTTCCAATTATTACTGTGCAATATTATTCTCCAATTGGTTGTATAACTAAACAGTCAAGGCTTATTAGAGTGACTTGGTACAGTAATCACTATAAATATGCAATGTACACTAGAGCTTAAATTATGTCTACACAAAACAGCCACAGTTGAAAGGTTTAAAAATATTTAATATTAAATACTAAAAACACAAGACAATACTTCTTACTGCACAGTGCTAGTCAAGAGTTCAGAGATCACAGAGAAATACTTAAAATAATTCAGTAGTACAGTTCTGACATCACAGAAAAACACAGTTTAATCTTTCTAGTTTCTAGCTATTTCTAAGAGAAAACACAAGTCTAAGAAAAACTTCCTTCTAGAGCAAGTCAGTGCTTTGAGTTGGATGGCCAAGACAAAAATACTTAATAATTTCTAATCTCTCTGTTTTTAAAATCACATTTCTGGTTCCCATTACATCATTCTTCACACTTCCCTGGGTTCCCAGGCTACAGAAACTACATTTACATTCTTAACATCTCCTTGTTTTATCTTGCAGCTGGTCAGGAAGCAGAGCAATAAAAATACATTTGCATGTTTAACTCTAGCAATTTAACTCTTGGCTAAAACAATAGAAAGAATGTCTTCATGTAGACGGGCTGGAGTCGACTTTAGATCAAAGGGTTACAACATGCTTTTACTTGGTCAGTAGAGAGCACTGTTGTGACAGTTTTTGCAGTTCCGCATCTAACAGCAGTTTTTCCATTTAAGACAACAAGCTTGTGCATTACATTAATATTTATAAATGATATAATTATCTCTAAAATTCTATCTGGCTAGGCTGGCAGCCTTCACAATACCAAGATGTTAAAATGCTATATAATTCATTGAAACAACAAGTGCTATTGAATAAAGAAGAAAACACACTATAATGGATGCTTTATTTTTTGTATTGAACTGTCTTTACATAGCAGGGCCAGGATTCCTATGTGCTAAGCTTGGGGAAAAAAATAATTTTTGTTTTAATCTCAATGTGCTTAGTTTGATTTTTGCACTGCCACAAAGATTATTTGTATGCTATAGAATTGTCTACATATGATTGCAGACATTCCAAGTTTTATTGCATGGTGTCTATATGCCTAAATAATATTAAGGCAGAAAGTGAAATATCATAGTTATCTGGTACTACAGAGCTAGACACTGATGAGAAATTGTACCTTTTCTAGCCATTATAAAAGAACAGTCTATGAGTGTGTGTGAGCCACTGTGTATCAAAGTGTCCATCTAGGTAAAAAAGGAGATCACTAGTCAAATTCTCCCTTGAGAATTAGAAGTATGAATTACTTCAATTGTCTTGTTCAAGCAAGAACAGAAGATAACAGATGTAAGTATTGCCTTCGTAAATGAACCAGTGAGAAAACAGTATATAGATAACTTAAGCATTTTCACTGGTGATGTGTAAATAATTTCGTGATGAAGGAGGACCAATTTGTTATAAAATACGAAAATTGATTGTACTTGCGTGTTTTAACTGATGCTTTCTACATGACCTTATGCCACATTTTTAAGTAAACATCACGTTATATTTCATAGTATAAGGGGTGCAGTGTATTTTTTTTTCTTTGTGAGCATAGAACTTTTTTATTTAGTATGATATAGACCAACCACCACACTGATGAGACAGAGTCTCTAGCAAATCCATTTGTCCAGATATGCTTTGAGAAATCCATCCATCCCTAACTCCTTTTTCCCATTTTTGCACATGGGTTAGAGGTGACACCTCAACAGTGACACTCATCTAGAGCCAAGGTTTACATCACCAGGTTGCTAACCCTCACTTGAATTTTACTGACCTAAAGGAAGACTGCTGCAATGACAAGTCCAAATTGTGTGTTTTGTAAATGTTTGAGGAAAAAACAGGATAGCTGCTGCAGAAATGTCATGCAAGCATAAATCAGTAAAGAAAAGTATTAAGTCTCTGCTGATCTGGATGCACTTTAATTCTACTAAAGAGGCAGGATCAGAGGAAGGCAATGTAAGTACGTTTGTCCACCCTGGAAACAAATCTCAAGGTGGTATATGACCCTATACGGATAGTCTACAAGGAAAGGTGCATTATGCAGCCATCTGTAAGCTTATGGACAGTCTGTAAAATAATCTAAAATCAGTAAAATGTGCTGTTTATCATAAAAAGAGCAAAAGATGAGATTAGGAAAGGGGACAAGGATCAAAGAGAAGTGATGCTTCTTTCTTCTTGGACTTTACATTATTTAAATTATGGATGTTTATTTTGAGTGCTGTTGCACTGATTGGGGTATGCATGGAATGGTACAGTCACTTCAGAAAATGAAAGCAATCAGGGTAAGCTACTGCATACCAGAATGAATGTAATCAGGCACGGAATGGAAGACTGTATGTTAAGCAATCCCTAGGTCAGTCGTGTAGTGCTGTGACACAACTTAGATACCACGCCATGCTATTCAGACACCCTACATACTTTTATGGGTTAATGTGGGACACAAAGATACTTAAACTTTTTGACAGCATGCTTCATTGAGTTATGAGAACTCTCATTGTAATAAGATATTAAGTGTTTGATTGCAAGTAACTATTATCTTGCAATAGTCATAAAGGAAGGCCATGTATGGCTCATAAAATGCTGCAGATATCACTATTATTATATGCTGGTCTGTCTCATTCTCTATATCATGATCATATTGTTATGCAAAATATAGGGATTCTTCATGCTTAGGAAACTGGATGATGTGGGTACTAAGTGCTTGCATCTTTATTATCTTAAAATATAAATGAATGACTTTTTCCCATCTTAGATTGTGTGGAATAAATTGTTAAATACACCAGAAGTTCTTTTACAACAAATCCACTAGTGATAATCCTGTTATAAAAAATGCAAAAGATAGTATAAGAATGTATGCTCCATCTGAGTCCTACAAAGCTTGTACACATTTAGATATATATTCAGTTTCCATTCAGTAGCAAGCTGAATTCAGGTAGTGAAAGACACTGCTTTATAAAAAAATGTGTTTCTTAAAATAAACAAATAAATAAATAACAGCCCTGTGGACATTAAGACTTTGATTTCTTTACAGTTTACTATATTCTCAAATGTTATTTCATATACTTCCAGAGCACATGTCAATACCCAGCTTCTACTTCCTTGTTGATAATGCAACTTTAAACTTGACTGAGAGTATGTATTATTGCCTGTTACAAATCCATATCTGTAAGATTGTCTAGGGGATGATGCGCTTCTGGAGATGCTGTTATTTTTTCTGAAGATTAGAGTGCATGAATTTGACAGTGTGAAGTGAAGGGATCTTATTTCAATAATTGTTTGGGTGTTTTATGGTTATATCTTGACTTTGGTGGCACTTCAAAATAAGACATAAAATAAAGGATGAAATGCTGACAGTTTGTACTGTTTTTCTTTGACCTTCATGCATCTTATCCCATGATTACTCTGTCAGAAATATATGCTATGTGCATATTTATTATTAAACTGCCACTCTACTTAAAAGTGCCTTTAATTTAATATACTTTTATTGTCAAGTATTAACCTTAATTTAAAATGTTAAATTAATATTGAATATATCAGTTATGAATTGTTCCTTAAGAATTTGTCCTCTGAGCCTGCCAATATCTCAACAGACCCATGCTGAGAGCAGATCTGAAAGGGAGAAGAGCTTCAATTCATTTATGTGTGTCAGTGTAACTACATACATTTATTTATTTATTTATTTTACATTTGTTTACCGGGTTAGTCCAACTGGATACATATCCCTTTGGGGAGAAAAGCTCCACAGTTAAACAGGTATTAAGTTACATTTCAAAAAAGGCAACATAACATGGTAAGGTATAAGGTAAGGTATAAATGTTTAGCAACAAAAGCATGAAAAAAAAGTTAAAAAAAAAACAACATAGATACATAATAATTGAGACAAGGTTTAGGTTTGACATATAACAAGGTCATAATAACATGAGGTAGTCATATGCAAGTATATATATAACAGTAGCAATAATGTTTCAGGTAAAAAGAAAACATAATACATGAGACAGTGTTTAGGTTTTTTGTGTTGGTGTACAGTAGATTTATTTAGTTAGTAAGAGAAGAGACATCAAATTAGCTATAACATTAGTTATAATTCCCTATGACAAGTAGATTAATAAAAATATTATGATTGATTATAATTATTTATGCTGATATATAGATATCATATGGATAGTAAAGAAAAATCAAGTAAAAGTAAATAAAAGTCATAGTAGCTATGGTTACAGTGAGGAGGAGAGAGATCCTGTTATAGTATAGTAGTAGTAGTAAAGAAGAGAGAGAAAAAAAACTGGAATGGAAGACAGTGAAGGTTTTATAGAACTGAAAATGGTTAAACTAAGGTTTATTCTTTAAGGCAATATTGTGGCTAAAAATATTTGCTTTGTATTGCTTTCTGACTTAATAATTGACAATATATAAGGGAAATGCCTATTGTGAAGACTTCCTCAGGCAACTTTAATATACCACTGGAGTTATTTTATGGAACATTGATATTAGGATGATGTGCATTAGAGCATATGCAATGGAAACATGTTACTTTTAGCTGTTCTTGAATGTATTAATCATTTATTTTAATGTATTCTTAAAAAATATAGAGTCTGATCAATGGTTGTTGCAAATATGGTGACAGTATATTGATGCTGGATATGCACATTCTGAATTGATGTTTTTGAAGAGATATGGAGCAGGAGACAGCAGAGTAAAAGAGAATCCTTTTATAGTTCATCACATCCAGATAGAAGAACCTTTAACTTAAAACAATTAACTAAAGCACAAAATATAATAAATAAAGGATGTGTTTTTATATTGATAGCAATGTTAACCAAATGGTTAAGTAAACTGTTTAAAAAAGAAATGCATAAATATTAATACATATGACAAATTTCCAGTTTTGGATCATATGCATGTTTCTCCCATTCATTTTCAAATTAATAGCTATGGGGGAATGAAATTCTATTAATGGTAGTGCCTTAATATAATTGGGGCCATTTTTGCTTTACCATCCAAACTTAAAGTCCAGTCCATAAATCATAGTGAGGTTATATATATATATATATATATATATATATATATATATATATATATATATATATGATTTTAAAGAGTATGTGGCAATGCAGACAACATATGTATGCCTTAGTAGTAGATGGGTAGCAGATATCTGTTTGCTCAAGTTATACCTAGTGATGACTGTTTTGATTTGGTACATTGTCAGTGATGCATAAATTATGCAAAGACCAAAGCTATGAGAATATAAGAATGGTAGATGATTGAAATTTATAGCTGAGATGTATATAAATAAAAAAAATGTCATAGAGGAGGTAAAATAGATCATGGAGCAGATTAAGTAACAGCTACAATAAGAGCTGCTATCATGTGTGTATTGCACCATGCCATGCACATGATAGTCCACTATTTGGTATTTGTTAAATGGCTCTACACTTATTGCAGAGTCTCAAAAGAGGTTAAATGGAAGGGTATGCTAATGAAAGCTTCTGTAGATGAATTACATGGAAATTAACCAATCCAACATGGCAGAGGTATTCAGTAACCTATTAAGTAATTGTGTACACTTAGTGTAGCCATTTGCCCTGAAATCCAAAACTCTTTGCAATACAGCCATAATTACACTTAGAAAAACATGTTTGAGGTTGCTACTGCCATCCTTAACCTGTACATGAAAACAGGCTTTAATTTAAGGTCCTACTAATTGTGTTGCTGCTAGATCTCAGTCAAGAAGAAGAAGCAAGGTGTTTAGAAGCCATTTGACTTATCATGGACTACATGACTCAGAAACTGTAGAGTGATAATCGGTAGACAGGGAAACACAACGGGGCATATGCAACCTCCGGCACCTCACCTGAGACTCCAGTGAAATCATGAAGAGCCCACCCCAGAGGAAACAAAGGTATGTGTAGCATCATGTATACTTGCTACAGATACTTTCCAGAGACCCGCAGGGGATACAGTAGAGGTGTCACAGGCCTCATCTTGTAGAATATTATATCTGTTTCTAAATGCAATGCTGCAACATGCAAGGTAGCATATCTGTATTCCATGCACCCCAGAAGAGGCAGCAAGAAACAGGCAGGAATTGTAACTGATAGCACACTTTGCTGAAGTTTTGGGAGGGGTCAGAGACTATACATTCATAGAAACAAAAGTCCTATCCAGTGACCATGGACGGAGGTATATTAACAGAAAAGGATACCACTCTCCATAAACTGTCAGGTTGTATTTAATGTCCAAGAGATCATCCTCAATGTCTGTCTGGTAACCCAAGCAGTTTTAATAACTCACACATATGACACACATGTGAGTTATACTCAAGTTTTGCTAGGGTGACTTTCCATTAGGGCATCGAGTGGGGGATACAGGTTATGCACTGGAGCCTTTGCCTATGATACCCATGATAAACCCAAACAACCATGGAGCATGGATTAAATGATGCCCATGAGCAAACTTGGAATTTCATAGAACATGTATTTGGCTTGCTAAAATCAAGGATCTGGTGTGTAGATACACCAGGAGGTGCCTGCAGTACAACTTAGACCTCTGCCAAAATCACAGTCTGGGCCATGTTGGACAATTAAATTCTCAAGAAAATTCTTCAACAAAGGACAACATACCCCAGGACCACAGTTCCAAGGACTACATGCAGGGAAAGCAGCTCCAGCAGAAACAGATGATGATTCTGATGAAGAGCTGCCATCTGCAGATAGTGCTGGCAGACACAGGCATGCACAATATGCCTTGGCTCTGGATAAGAGGCAGAGAAAAGCACATACACTGACTACCTAATTGAAAACTTAAGATCCTAAGCACATACAAATTTAAAACCTGAGGTCTACAAAAGTCCACAACCTTTACTTAACAATGTACTGGTTGTGATCTGCTAGCATCTGACAGACTACCCTCAAGGACACATCATGTAGTTGCAGTATTAGCAAGGTAAGTATAGAATCTATATGGAAAAAAAAAGAGATGTATAACTGATTACTGTGATATGTAAATATGTATATGTCTCTAAAATGGAACATGCCTCAGGTGACAGTAATGTCAGTAATAGCCCGATTGCTGTTTGTAATACAGAAAACAAAAAAGTCCAAACTGTTCAGTCACTACCAGTTTATTACTGATCTGCTCCCTCAGCAATTCACCATCTCAGGTTAATTTATCAATTTAGGAATATGTCTTAAATCCAGGTAGGATGCCAATACATAAATTAATTATGCGGTAGCATTGTCACCTCACAGCAAGACGTTGTCGAGTTTGATTCTCAGCTAGAACATCTTCTGTGTGGAGGCATGCGTGAATGGGCGTGCCTTCATTGAAGGTTGTGCATCAGGGCTGGTAACTCGGCACGTAAAAATCCACTACCAAATATTAGCAGACTGGAGTTCCGCTGTGGCGACCCCTAACCAGGATAAGCCGAAAGACCCAACATAAAATTTAACTTTTAAACAATAATTAACCTGATTTATTACATTAAAATCTAATTGTAATATCCGTAAAATACACAATAAATATTTCTTTATTTAAATATTCATATTATGGACAAACATTTATTTCAAGATTTAAGCCACTGGGGAATAATGTTATAAAATTTAAAGTCATCTTGCTCACTAATAAATTTAACTTATGAGCAAAATCACCCCCTCTTGGAAGAAAAGGCTGTACTAGCACAATAAAGAAGAATGCAGTATCCAAACTTTGGTGTACCTTATGAAAATGCACAGCTATAGAACGTTTCAAATTCTTACTTCTAATGTCATCTAAATGCTCTAAAATATGGATTTTAGTTTACAGGTTTGTCAGACCCACAAACCAACTAGGGTTAATGCAAGCACATCCCACTATATAAACTACCCCATAAAATTCACAATCAAATATATCATTGGAAATTATGTTTTTCCCATTAATTTTAGTTCCTGATAAATTTCTTACCAAAGGACAAACCGTACAATGTCCACAAGCAAATCTGTGTCTAAGATTTGAAGGCACCACATATAACCTTTATTCAAAACTAAGTACCTCTTTCAAAGTATAAAATCTTCCATATGAGAATGTAATGTGCTTGGGAAATAATGGATCCACTGTTTCAACAAAACAAGTCATATGCCAACAGTCTTTAACTATTCTTTCCATAATTGATGAGAAGGGGGAATATTTAGTTATGAAAAACATTTTTTTCTGTATCACCCATTTGCTTATGGTTTTCCCTTAAATAAATGTTGTCCCACTGTTTCCTTTCCTACTATTACCCCCACAAAGTTTTATTCTAGTTTTAATCAGTTGTTCCATAGCATAACCACATTCTAACAATCACCTATTAACAGCCATACATGTGAAATGTATTTACAAACACAAATACTGCCTTTTTCATAAAAAATGCAGTCCCATGACTACTTAAATTCACACCCATACAAGCATCTCTTAAATATAGCTGCATTCATTCTTAAATTAGTTTATCCATAATTAACTTGTTAAAAAGTATGTTGTCCTGTGGTACTGACAGTTAATTAAAAAAAATTAAATTGTATCCTTTTTTTCTCATCAGTTTGATTCCCTAGAGGTACTTTTCAATATTATTAGTATATAAGTCTCAACAGTCCAATATGTCACAAATCATACCTTTTGTCCACAAACAGCCATGATAATAACAAACAGCACAAAGCATTTCAGTGTCTAACACTGGAACATGTGTCAATAGGTTGAGCAGCATGCATGGCCAAATCTTACTGCCACATTTCACACCTTCCATGCTTTCTGATGTAGTTAGTACAAATATGTCTGCCCACCCATTGCTGATCTTCCAGTTGTTTAAATCTAGCTGGCAAGGATGTGCTTATTTGTGTACAAGCTGTTACATGTGAGTTCTGAAATGGGTGCTAATTCAGGCACATATTTCTAACTTGAGTTTTGCAGACTTGGCTGGTAAAGGTAAGAATCGTGTTCCATTTAGAGTACAAAGGTGGGCAATGAGGGGGGCAGGATTCCTGTGGCACTCCTTGTCTAGTACTACAGCCAGAGGCTGCTTCAGAGGGGTTATACCATGTCTAATTATAAGGGTGAGGCTTGGAATAGCCTGGTAAAGCTGTCTCCAGTGCATTTGGTATCCCATGCACTGGGGAGTGATGTCATCCCTACAGTAATATGCAAAGGCACAACCAAGACCTACTGAGCTGATGGGAGGATGAATTTAAGACACTCCTCAGTTGTGTAAGTATACTGATTTACCTCCTGTCTATAATATATCATTGGTTAGCCAGCCAAAGCATGTATTCATTATGCTTTTATAGATTTTTTTACTTTTCTCTACTGTACAGCTGCAGAAGAGATTATGGAAAACTGTGATGCCCATCAGAAGAGAATAACTTGCCTCAGAGATGTATGAGGAAAGTATGCATCAGGTATGAATGCAAGACAGAGAAGTATTTTTAGTCTATCACAGTATATCATCTTAAGCAGCCATACCTTTACTTTGATACCAAGTCTGCATGTCTGCTCCAACAGCTCTTGGTTATTGCATTATACAAGGAGGACATCAGCTTAATTTTGTGGCCATGTTCAATTCCAAAAACAAACATTAGATTTTTCATTGGATAGTATTTATAAGATATTAACTGTAATATTGCATGACATTAACAGTTAAACTTTTGCAAACACAGTTACTAACTTTGAAAGCATATATCTGATTTGGCATAGTCAAATATATGATTCTATTTCTCATATCATGCAATTGTGATTAGTCAATTTTATGACACATTAATGCCTTTCCATCATATCTGGATGTGGCCAAGGTGTACATATTTATTTTTCATATTGGTTTATGCACTGAAATAATAAAATGATGTTACATGGCATTGATTTAATTATTTTTTTGTGTCTACCCCACCATCTCTCTCTTTTTTTTTTAAATACATTGTTGCTGGAAAAAAAAAAGATCATTACCTCAGGGAGCCAGATGATCACTGCATTTCAGCCTGCCATACTTCCACAGGCAGTTTTGGTGGCAACTTTAACAGGTAGCTCTGCTTGGGCTGTTGAGACAGTGGTGCCCTCTAGGAGCAGAACTAGTGAAGGTGGTGATTTTTTTCTCCCATCAGAAGCTGACAGGGTTTGTGGAGGGCCTAAAGATGATTGGCCCTAGAACCCAAATGTGCAGGATTGAAAAGGTCCTGTGTCATATTGCCAAAACAATGCTCCATCTTGCACTAACACAGGCAACTGATACAGGAGATAGTGATGACAGTAATGAGGATAAGGACCAGATTCTCACTGTTCTCAAGCTGGAGGTGGATGCGCCTTCGAGGTCTCCTGCTTGAACCTAGTCATGGCAACCCCCAAACATTTGGTGTCCCTCACCATCCCTATCTGTCTTGTATGTTCTGTATTTCTGTGCTTGCTGCCTAAGATAACCTACCAAGCTGACTCTCTCCTTACTAGGTACATTGTTCAGAATTCCTCTCTCCCCATAAAAAAAAAAAAAAAAAATCTGCCCCATTCTTAGCTCTCCACTTTGCCTATGTATCATCTTAAAACACTTAATTTGGTCCAGTTGGCTCACAACGTTATTCTGCTAGTGTCACCCATCTCTGGTATGGTGGCTCAAGTCATGGAATTATGTGTACATTTCTACATTCATGTTTTGAAGAAGTGAATTGCTATGGTGCTCTCTCACTACCATCCTGCAAATTCCTGTATTCTTCCCTTGCGCCCTACCCTCTGCTTGTCCTACATTTTTACCACTGTTGTATCAGCCCCTTTTTCACTTATTTAATTTGGTAAAAAGTAGAACTACACCCCCACGCACACACACACACACATACATACACACACACACACACACACACACACATGCACGCACGCACACACACACACAGACATGGCCAGAAATGGCCCATCAAAAAGCCTGCACTTTCTGTCCTCAGTGTTTGTATACAGCTTGTCATCACACACCAGTGCTGAGTTACTGTGAATTGCATTTTACAACCTATAGCAAAGACTGGTGAGATTTACCATTGCCTCCACTAGTTCAGTTACTTTTGCAAATGTAAACAGACTTGGGGCAACTTACAAACTTCTGAATACAAATAAACAGAATCAGGACAAAGGAAGCGGCACTTAGATGGCAAAAAGGCAGATTTAATAAATATAAAAATAAAGCGCTTTTCGTTTGTGTAGAATGCACAAACTTCTTCAGACAAATGATTACAATTAGTGTCAACTTATATACATAAACAAATATCAATTCAGTGAATCAATCAAGGAGTAGGACACTAATTAACATTTAAAGAAATAATGACCACAAAAACATGCACGATACAAGCTATAATACACATTAAGCCCCCTACTGAAATGCTAATACAATAACAAAATAAAATTCTATGTCAATAAAATTATAAATCTAAAATGTTAAAAAATAAAAACTTAAAATTTAATGACTACTAACAAAGTCATCTTGCTAAACTTTTACTCTTTAAGATACTGCTGATAGAGCAGCTTTCATTTAATCCAGGCACATTGTACGCATTCAATCTTATTTGCCATATAAGTTCTAGCTCTTCCAATTTTAAACAAACTGGGCCCCCACTTGGGTTCTGAATGGTCTGATCAATCACTATGAATTTAAAATGATGGTCTGGATGGCAAGAGACATGTTTGGCCAAGGCATTTTCAAGTTTATTTTTTCTAATGGCATAAATATGCTCATATATATGATCACGGAGACGTCTCTCCGTCTTGCCGATATAAAATGCTAAACATCTCTGACACTGGGCTAGATAAATTATCATTTTGGAATTACAGTTGACTCTGTGCTTCAAGGTGTAAAACTGGCAATCTACCTTAAACCTATTAGATTCCGTGACATATTGACAACAGTTACAAGATTGACATTTATACATACCAACAGATCTACTCTATTGTTGCTTGTGTTGTTCAAAGAATACTTTAAGATTTTTTGCTTTCCTATAAGTCACCTTTGGCTGAACACCTACTCTCTGGAACATACTAGGGTCACTCCTAAAGGTAACCCAGTTTTTACATAAGATCTCAAAACAGTCCTTACTGTTAATATTATAAGTTGTGATAAACACTGGTCCTTGGAAATCTAAATCTGATGAAACAATAGAACCTTGAGTTAATGATGTATCGGAGGTATCGGTGTGTTGGCATTGCGTGTGTACGCTATCCAGAATTGGTTTGTAAATACGTCGGAGACGTTTATTCAAAACCTCCTCTATGATGTCACTGATCATTTGATCTGGGTAGCCTCGGTGGAGGAACATGTTCTTTAAAAAGGAACACTCAGCATAAAAGTCATCATCTAAAGTGACGATGCGGGCTGCCCTCACTAGCTGGCCCTTAACCACTGCTCGCTTCTGATGGTTAGGGTGACAGCTAGAATAATGTAAAAGAGAGTTCCAATACGTACTCTTCCTATGAATTCTAGCTGTAAATTTCTGGAGAATTAAATCTTTGTTTAAATGAATATCCAAATAGGCTATGTCTGCATTATTGAATGTAAAAGTAAACTGTAAAAAAATGCGTAGAATTATTGAAATAATCTATGACCTTGTCACTAAGTGTTCTGTCACCATCCAACAATATAAAGATATCGTCGAGGTAACGAGTATAAAAAATAAAATTGTCTTTAAATTGACAATTGTTAAACACACTTAGATATTTCCAGTTGGCCATTACTGAGTTGGCAACAGTGGCTCCATATGGGGAGCCCATTGCAACGCCAACCTTTTGTAAGTAGAAATTACCCGCAAACATAAAATAGTTATTGTCTAGAATCATCACCAAGAGTTCATTGACTAGTGACATTTCGGTATTGGTTGCTCCATTTGTTTTTAGAAATTGGTTAACCCATTCTAAAGCTGTATCATGCGGAATGCATGTATACAGATCTTTAACATCCACAGTAAGAAAGTTATGAGTGGAGTTAAAATTTAGATGGTTAATTTTATCAAGAAATGACCAAGAGTCCTTACTAATATGACTGCTCTTACCTAAATACTTCTGTAAAATTGTGTCCACTATTTTTGCATATGGATATGTGGGAGAACCCCTACCATCTACTAGTGGGCGCATCGGAGGATTCAGAATGTCTTTGTGTATTTTAGGTATCCCAAACAAGTGGGGAAACCTAGGATATGTTGTACTCATATAATTGAAAGTGCTCTGGTCAATCCTACCCTCTATGAACATTTTCTCGATACTGTTCTTTATATTACTGTAAGCTCCGTTGGTCTCTGATCTTGAACTAGGGAGGTATGATGGATTGTCAAGTAAATGTGACATTCTTGCATTATAATTCTCACTGTCAAAAATGACTAACCCCCCCACCCTTGTAAGATCAATTGGTGACAGAACACTTAGTGACAAGGTCATAGATTATTTCAATAATTCTATGCATTTTTTACAGTTTACTTTTGCATTCAATACTGCAGACATAGCCTATTTGGATATTCAGTTAAACAAAGATTTAATTTCTCCAGAAATTTACAGCTAGAATTCACAGGAAGAGTACGTATTCAAACTCTCTTTTACATTATTCTAGCTGTCACCCTAACCATCAGAAGCGAGCAGTGGTTAAGGGCCAGCTAGTGAGGGCAGCCCGCATCGTCACTTTAGATGATGACTTTTATGCTGAATGTTCCTTTTTAAAGAACATGTTCCTCCACCGAGGTTACCCAGATCAAATGGTCAGTGACATCATAAAGGAGGTTTCGAATAAACGTCTCCGACGTGTTTACAAACCAATTCTGGATAGCGTACACACGCAATGCCAACACACCGATACCTCCGATACATCATTAACTCAGGGTTCTATTGTTTCATCAGATTTAGATTTCCAAGGACCAACGTTTATCACAACTTATAATATTAACAGTAATGACTGTTTTTAGATCTTATGTAAAAACTGGGTTACCTTTAGGAGTGACCCTAGTATGTTCCAGAGAGTAGGTGATCAGCCAAAGGTGACTTATAGGAAAGCAAAAAATCTTAAAGTATTCTTTGAACAACACAAGCAACAACCGAGTAGGTCTGTTGGTATGTATAAATGTCAATCTTGTAACTATTGTCAATATGTCACGGAATCTAATAGGTTTAAGGTAGATGGCCAATTTTACACCTTAAAGAACAGTGTAATTCCAAAATGATAATTTATCTAGCCCAGTGTCAGAGCTGTTTAGCATTTTATATCGGCAAGACGGAGAGACGTCTCCGTGATCATATATATGAGCATATTTATGCCATTAGAAAAAATAAACCTGAAAATGCCTTGGCCATACATGTCTCTTGCCATCCTGACCATCATTTTAAATTCATAGTGATTGATCAGACCATTCAGAACCCAAGAGGGGGCCCAGTTTGTTTAAAATTGGAAGAGCTAGAACTTATATGGCAAATAAGATTGAATGCGTACAATGTGCCTGGATTAAATGAAAGCTGCTCTATCAGCAATATCATAAAGATTAAAAGTTTAGCAAGCTGACTTTGTTAGTAGTCATTAAATTTTAAGTTTTTATTTTTTAACATTTTAGATTTATAATTTTATTGACATAGAATTTTATTTTGTTATTGTATTAGTATTTCAGTAGGGGGCTTAATGTGTATTATAGCTTGTATCGTGCATATTTTTGTGGTCATTATTTCTTTAAATGTTAATTAGTGTCCTACTCCTTGATTGATTCACTGAATTGATATTTGTTTGAGTATATAAGTTGACACTAATTGTAATCATTTGTCTGAAGATGTTTGTGCATTCTACACAAATGAAAAGCACTTTATATTTATATTTATTAAATCTGCCTTTTTGCCGTCTAAGTGCCGCTTCCTTTGTCCTGATTCTGTTTTTTTGTATTCACAACTTTTGCAAATGTGCTTAAATATGGTGTGCTATGAAAATACAGAGTAAATGTACTATTTTGACACAGTTACTCTATCAATTCTTAGGCTGCTGGATATAATTAATTAAATGTCACTGTGTCATGTGTTGAGATAATTCCCCTAACCATAGACTGATGTATTTGCATAGTGTCAAGGGTTTGATAACAGCTATATGTGAAAACATTATTTCACGTCATTTTATATTTCTATCATAAGCTTTACTGCAAACAGTGCCTCTCCAGTTACAACATTTCATTAACAGAGTATTTAAATAGTGCAGAAAGAAACCATTTGCAAAAACATTCCACCCCTACATGGAGACTTCGTAAGCTACCATTATCCTTCTTCATCTTTTTTCTGCTCTCCTAGCTCTTCTGGTTCCCTCTAGAAAACACTTTATTGCACAGAATGTCTTGGGTAATAATGAGGAAACACCTAAGAGCAGCACACCGTAAAGATGGTTCCAAATGCTCCATAAACAAAACAGGTGGCGTTTCTTTCTCCTTCTCCGTCTGTCTCTCTCATTCACTTTCTGCTTCAGTAAGTTGTTACTGATCCTTCAGTTGCATTATTTAAACTGCATGAATCAGAAGTCTGTTTGTGGTGTGATAAGATCATGCTTAGATCTATTCACTGATCTTTGCATACTTTCAAGGGTTCTAATGCAGACATATGTCAAACTGTTATTGATTGTTTTTATTAAACTATTTCATGTGTACCTGTTGCCCAGATGTTGTTTTGAACCACCTTGTCCTGCATCTACCATAATCTGCTTGTTCCCTGTCTCCTTCTCCCCATACATATGTCTCTTACCCCTTCTGTGTTTATACAGCTTATGGCCTTTGGTCAAATTACTCTTCTGCCATTCATGCCACTCTTCTCACTGTGCTATGTACAATCAGGCTAATCTTTTCTTGAACAAGCTGATGAGTTGAATGTAACCCATACAGGATGTTACAATTGTAAATATTATTAGGAAGCATGATGCCTCAAAATTCCTGGCTTCATGACTCATGTGTAAATCATGGCACATAACACCTTAACATAACACTTCTCTGTTCTGCAATGGATGACTTATTATGCTGGCTGCAATGTACACCTTACATAACGTTAAAATTGTTGTTACAGTGATGAAGCCTGATGCCCATATTGCCTTTTACCTCATTGTTTTGTGACTGTCCCTTCAATTCAGCAAAACTAAGGTTGCAAAGTAACATTTCCAGTATGGTGTATTAACATAATTAACATTGCTATAAAATGCGTTGGCATAGTGTCAAGGTTTTGGATCTAGAAATATGTGAAAGGCATATATAATGTTTTATTTATTCATATTACTATTATGCGTATGTTATCTACATATCTGAGTACCCCACCAATATCCTGCTTATGTTTCAATCATGTTTCTACTTTCTAACCCTTACTTTCTCCTTATTGGAAACACTTGAGTGTACATAGCATGACAGATTGCTTATCAGGAAAAACATAAAATTAGCATACCACAAGGTTGTTAAAAATGGCCCAGAAAAATATAATATTCTTTGCATGTGCCTGCCCCATCTCCATGTCTCTGTCTGTTCACATTTGTGCATTATTACTTTTTACTTGGTCATAGCTGTTATGTCACTGAATATAAAATGCAAGTTATGAGATTTTACTATTGTTGCAATAAATAGTGAAACATACAGCCTGTTTTGTTTTAATCTATTGTCATATTTGAACTTTGTGAAGTAGGAGTCCCTATGTGTTGTGGTTAGATAATACACAAGTTCATAGGTTCATGGTTATACACTAGGCTTAAACAATCACAGCCTTTTTAAGCCTAGTCATGCACTCTAAACCCTATTGTGTCTGTATGTATCACGGGTGTTTATTAGGAGGGGGTATATTAGTAAGGAAGTTTTTAGAGGTACCAAAACACCAATCACAAGCTAACGAGCAATGTAAACCAGGAATACTCTATATAGTAATAAAAAACACACCCACGATAAAGTGTCAAACCAGCAAATTTAATAATAGTATTTGTTAAGTGCTTTCATCCACAGTATAATCAAAAAAGAACAAATACCCATAGTAATAAATAAGACACGATTATACGTTTAGCTAGTCATGCGACCAATTAACTACATAATTCCCGTTAACAATGTATTTTAAAACCAGTGACATCTTATGAAACAAGAATAAATTTAAATGCATAAAAAACAAACCTATTGTTTACATTGTCTATCAGTTCCACAGTATCTGACATTTAATGCACATAACTATTTAATCTGCATCACAGTTTAGCAGCACAAAGTTTTAAAATACTGTTCAAAGAAATACTATCATTCATACCGTACTGTGCATTAGTATTAAAACTAACTTGCTACAGGAGTTCTTTCTCAATTCCCACAGTCCACCCAGGGGACTTACTGGGACCTTTTCTAACACAAAAACATAACATTTCCTGTTGCCCGTACATTTTAATTTATGTTTGTATAAAGCGTTGTTCAAGTTAAAATTGCGAACATCATAAAAATGTTCATATATCCTCCTTTTTAACGTGCTTTCTGTTTTGCCAGTGTAGTAAGAATTACATTGCTCACAGTACGCTAAATAAACAATTCCTGTTGATTTGCATTCATGTTGGGAATTTAAACTCAATTCCTTGTCAAGCATTCTCCAATTTAGAACCTGTCTTACGTGGCTATAAGTACATTATCTACATGCTCCAGACTTTTTCATCCCTCCAACCATTTTCTTATTGCTAAAACATTGTGTGTCATTTGCAGCTTTTATTTGCTATTCATGTGCCTTTTATAAGCAAAATGTGGTTTATCACTCAATATATTACTGATATTTTCATCATAACCAATACATTTCCAGTTGCTGGTTATAATGTTTCTTATCTGGTAACCCTCATTTGCATATTTTAATAACATAATATTTAAAAACTGACCTACTCATTGGTATGACATAATATTTGGTCTGCATGACAACCCATTTCTAGAATGGCACAGTATAAGTTCTTATGTCTTTTCTCAACTACTTCTTTCCTTATGTTATCAAGAAAAGAAGAGGGGTAGCTCCTGCCTAGGAACATCTTATTTAGTGTGTTTAACTCTTTACTAAACTGATCATCCTCAGATGTAAGCATGGCAGCACGAATAATGTGTCCTGCAGCACGAATCATGTGTCCTTTCACAAGACCTCTCCTTTGAAAGAAGTGGTGGTAACTAATAAAGAGTGGACGATTGTTGGAATACATTGGTTTTGTAGACACTCTTGAAATAAACTTATATTGATGTAAACCTGAAAAAAATTGTACTGCTATTTAAATATTTTATGCATTCTTTAAATCTCA
Source organism: Protopterus annectens (assembly GCF_019279795.1). Lineage (NCBI taxonomy): Eukaryota > Metazoa > Chordata > Ceratodontiformes > Protopteridae > Protopterus > Protopterus annectens. Next base: position 198,852,284 of record NC_056736.1, on the reverse strand, counting down.
GTCCATTCATCTTCCAAATAATAACCATGTCATCCAAAAATCTCTTGAAAATGACAATGTATTCCATATATGCAGATTAAAAACTGCATTTTGTTCCTAGTACCACAATGTTATGTTTGTATATATAGGTGCACATGCGACTTCCATAGCTATAACTTGTATTTGTTTGAAGTACTGCCCTTTGTAGTAACTATAGATATTTTCCAATATAGTTTCTATACATCCCCTCAAAAGCAAGCACTGTTTATTGGTCAAAAACTCACACTTCGGTCAAGCCTCCTTAAACCAAACTATCCCAGAATTGTGTGGAATGCATGAAAATAAATCAATGACATCCACTGTGATCAATACATATTCCTCACTGAAAAGATCTGGGGTAATGCTTGCCAAAAAATCCCAGGAGTCTTTGAGTATGTAGGGGTACTTAAAGAAATCCTTTAACTTATCATCCACATAAAGAGCTAAAGGGGGTATTTTAGACACTGAAGATGCTACAGTAGAATGCATAGGTGGGTTTAAAAGACCCTTGTGGATCTTTGGAATGCCAAAGATAGTGGGGATTAGTGGATGATCCACTTTCAAAAAATTATAAAATTTGCAATAATTCACACTTTGGTCAATCAAGTCATTTAACTTCAAGTCAGTTCCATGGTACACCATGTTTACTTCATTTCTTGAAACTCTAAGACAAAGTTTGTCATTATATTGAGAATATGATACATCTTGCCAGAAGAGTCTATAGCGTTCATCAACACTAAACCCCCATCTTCATCTGGTTCCTGATCCTGATCTCCCTCTTAGTGGAAAGTTGCTTCAATAAGTTAAATTCATCACTAGACAAATTGTGATGTAAACCAAAATGTTGCCCATACATTCTAAGAATGTCCCATTCTCAACATTTTTCATACAGGGTTAGTGTGGGATGTAGGGGAAGATTGTATGTACTGTTTCTTGAAATAATATGGGTGACCAAATTAATTTGGAATTTACGCTGTGTATAATACTAAGGTTGAGTTTTCTTACAAACAGTTTAAGGTCAATAATGATATTACAAATATTTGTTTTTATTCGAGATACGAACGTGAACCATTTGCTAAATAAATCAAATATCTAATGTATTCTATGTCAAAATTACTGTAATTGTAAATTCTAAAACCTTTCTGTTTCTGTATCACAGTGTCATACACATCCAATGGTCCCTCAGGTACATGAGTATCAAATAATAAATCGTCAAATTCTTCCATTGTTAATAAATGTTCTACATTGACTTTACTTGGAGGTATTACCACCTTCCTCTCCTGTTTTTTTCTGTGATGCTATTGTCCCTCATTGGTCTTTAGTAATTCCAGGGGATGTCTGTTGCCCCTACTTCTTGATTTCCACATCTGTGTTTCTTCTGAGCTAATCGCCTCAAGAGCAGAAGTTGTTCTAAATTTAAACATTTATTTTCTAAATTGTTTGGTTTCTTCCTGTAAAACCTGTCAGGGGGTAATTCCTCTCTTGTGTTGGTTTTCTTTCTCTTGTTATGAACATGGGGTTTGAGGTCTGCAAACCCCTTTGTGTATTCAAATTCATCACACTACAATGTGTTACATTTTCTAATCTTATTTTTTTCAAGCATATTATCCACGTTGACAAATATTTTATAATAATTGTTAGTCTAACCAAACAATAAGTCAGTTTTCAGTCTCTTATCAAGTCTATTGATGTCATGCAACAGTCCTGCCATCACTTATCCATTGGAACTTATCAATACATTCATAATTCAGCACCCACAATTGTTAAAATATTACAATCAGTTTGTAAGCATCTTCCATATTCTTAGTTCTCTAGGTACACTTTATTTAGTGATGCATTCTTTATGATATAGATTGTCTAATTGCAATGATTTATATTTTTTCAGTTTTTCTTTCAAATAAGTCAAGTGTCTCATTAAAAGAAGAACTTACAGTTTCAGGTTACACATCCCGAAAGATGTTAAAATTCATGTTGTTCAACCATGCAAAAAAAAATCAAATGGTTTTGTATCCCTTGCTGAAAAGCCATTGCTGTAAACCTGTAATGGAAGTTCAGATTTGTTTAATGGCTGTGATTCTTCGATTCATGTAGCCACATCATCATGGCTGAAATTAACCATTCTTGTAGGGGAGTCGCGGCTACATCAGCCATCAGTATATCCACCCAATCCAGTAGAAAGAGGTAAAAACATGTTGGAAGGATCACTTCTTGGATCATTATAATCAGTAAAGGCAACCAGATGGGTAAAAAGTTGTACAAACTGAGTAAGACAAACAGTAAAGGAGTCAGTGGACCCTGTCTCCAAATAATTGTTGGCCAGTCATTCTCCATTATCACATACCTGGTACAATTCATGGGTGGAATCATCTGAAAATATATCCTGGGATGGCATAGCTTGTACTCTGGTAAAAACTACCAATAACAACTCGTAACAAAACCCTGTGAAAGAACAGCTAAACCACATCAACAATCAGGAGGTAATGAGCAATGTAAATCAGGGATACTCTTTAAAGTAATAAAATATACAACCACTATAAGGTGTGAAACCAGCAAATTTAATAATGGTATTTGTTAAGAGTTTTCATCCGCAGTAAAATCAACAAAACACTTCCACAGAACAAATACCAATTGTAACCAACCAGTAATTTTTATACATATTTAACTAGTCATGTGACCAATTTACTCCACAATTCCTGTTAACAATGCATTTTAAAACCAGTTACATGTTATGAAACAAGAACAAATTTAAATGCATAAAAAATAAACCAATTCTTTACACTATCAGTTCCATTGTACCTAACATTTAATGCATATAACTGATTAATTTGCATAATGATTTAGCAACACAAAGTTTTAAAATACTGTTCAAAGAAATAGTATCATTCATTACATACTGTGTATTAGTGTTTAGACATATTTGCCACAGCAGCTCTTTGTATTCCAGTCTCAATTCTCATGGTTCATCCCTAGGATTTCCTGGGACCTTTTCTAAAACAAAGAAGTAAAATTTCCTGTTGTCAGTACATTTTAATCTATGTTTGTATAAAGCATTGTTCGAGTTAAAATTATGAAATCATAATAATGTTCAAATATCCTCCTCTTTAACTTGCGTTCTGTTTTGCAGATGTAGTAAGAATGGCATTGCTCACATTACCCCAAATAAACAGCCCCTGTCGAGTGCAATCACATTGGGAATTTAGCATCAATTACCTGTCAAGTGTTCACAAGTGTTTCCTATGTGGATATACATACATTGTCTGCACTTCCCACAGTTTATCATCACCCCTAACTATTTTCTTATTGCTGAAAACATTGTGTGCCATTTCTAGTTTTTATTTGATGTCCATGTGCCTTTTATAAGCAAAATATGGTCTATCACCCAATATATTACTGCTATTTTTATCATAACCAAAACATTTCCATTTGCTGGTTATAATGTTTACATTGCCTGGTTTACATTGCTTGTTACCTCATGACTGGTGTTTTGGTCTAGCTGTTTTTCCATGAGGTTTTGTCTCTGGTTTGTGTTTTGGTTATACGTTTCTAGATGTTATGAGGAAGACGTATATTAGTTTGGGCAGTACTGTCAGCTTCTGTCTATGAGAGACATGGGACCAGACCCAGGGTGAATTTCCAATTTCCCATCCATTGGTCAAGGTTATATTTAAATTGGGTTAGGGACGGACTCTGCTTCACATGGATCTGGACCCTGTTCTGACACACATATCTTGTTTCTCCAACATGTCTTATTTGTCTCCACAGCAACATTTAAATCCTTGGATCTAGTCATTTTGATGCTGTTCCTTTGGCCTATATGCAAAAGGTCCATCAGAGCTGGATCCAATGATACCTTGTATGCCAGACATTGACTGCTTCTCAGTAACCTGTAGGGAACAGAGAACAGAGATAAGGCTTTAAGGTGATCCATATAGGGCAATGTGCTTATACCCAGTATTTTCCTAGTAAGGAACCTCTGTGTGTGTTACAGAGCTGGATGCCATGTCAATACTTACAAGTTGGGTGACATAAAATTATTTCTTACTACCCTGACCACATTTTGATCAAAGGTTATATTACTGTCTACATGTGTTCCCAGATCCCAAGCTACCAGCTCAAACCAATCCCTGACTACCAGGTCAACTCTTAGGGGTGTTGTATGAATGGAGTAGTTAGCCTGTGTAGCATATTTCCCAAAAGGCACTATAATGCATTTCTTGGCATGAGTTTTAGTCTGAGACTTCCCAGTCATTTGTTTGCGTTAGACTCTCTTGTAAGATGTTTGTGTCATGGAGGTAATCTATGACAGCTCCCAGTATGCAGTCATCTGTGAAATTGGTGAGCCAAAGGTCCTTGACATTAGCCTTTACCTCAAAGAAGTAGATGCCAAATAGCAACAGTGCCAGCACTGAGCTCTGAGGAACCCCAGTGGTGACTGGTCTCTTAGTGAAGGTGGTGTCACCATTCCTGACTTCCTGGGTCCTGTCTGTAAGCCAGCTGGCAATCCAGTGAATTATGTAGGGGATTATGCCCAGTTTGATGAGTTTGTCAACTAAAACTAAGTGTGGTGTTATATTGACAACCTTAGCTAAGTCCAGGTAGGTGGTATGCACCATTTTCCCCCAATTTATATTTATTTATGTATTTATTCCAGTTTGATGACCAGGGAGGTCCACTGGGCTCAGGAAGCCCATTTTCAGTGGAGGCCCGGGGAGAAAAGCTCCGCAATACATGGTTTAGTTACAAAAATTATTACAAAGAATAATTGCATTACAAACTTTAAAACAGGTAGAATTCAGAAGAAGAAAACAGTTACAATTTCATTTAGGCAAGAAAGGCAGGCACACAGCATCAGGGCTACATATTACATTATTGTAATTTATAATATCCACATTTGAGTGTAAGGATTAGTTTGATGTGAAAGTTAGCCAGGAGTATAAGTGGAGGAGAGCATATGTGGATTGGGAGAAAGAGTACAGTTGCATTTCCTGTTTGAATAAAGATAGGAATGTAGTTGAGTTTTGAAGTTTTCAACGTTGTCACAGGTCCTTAGAGGAGAAGGGAGCGAGTTCCATTTTTTAGCTAAGGAGAAGGATAGCAGAAGCTGACCAGCAGGACGATTGGGTTTGTGGACGGAGATTAGGTTTTGGTGGGTAGATCGAAGGGTTCTGTGGGGTGTATAAGGTCGTAGAATATTGGTTACTGCAGGGCATGTGGTAGGTTGGAACAGTAATATGTGGGCAGTGGTGATTTGGAGATAGTCTAGATGGTTGGGGAGTTCAAGCCAATTTAATGAATGAAGGGAAGAACAATGATGGGAGGAGGAATTGGCTTTGGTTGCAAATTTAGAGATTTTATTGTAACAGGTTTCCAGTTTGGAGGAGAGAGTCGTGGATAAGTTAGTAAGTAGAGGAGCACCGTACAGGAGAGAGGGTAATAGATAGGTATTGGCTAGAGTTAGTCTGGTGGAAGGAGAGAGGAAGTGGCTGTTTCTGTAAAGTAAGCCAAGTTTTATATGGGTTTTCTTAATGTTTTGATGAATGTGAGTATTGAATTTCAAATGTTCGACAATGGTAGCACCAAGAAGTTTAGTGGAGGGAACAACCTCTATGGTGGAGTTGTTTTGGCTGATAATTTGGAGTGAGTTTTTATCAGTAGGGGAAGTTTTCGATTTGCTTTGGTGACCTACTCAAGGAAGTCCACCAGCCTTAGGAGTCATAACCTTCCCATGACAAAGGCAGGTTAGTTCCAGTGTCTGAAGGTTACCTATATCTTTGTTGATCATGTCCATGATAATTAATTTCATGGTTTTACATATTAGACTAGTCAGACTAGTCTGTAGGTTTGTTTTTGAATATTGTCAAGGTTCAAATCCAAATGTATGCCAAAGTGCATTTGAATGTTTTGTATGACTCCTTCGTATGTAAGTGTTGGCGTAACATTTTCTTAATGCACCATTGTCCTGCTTCTGTATTAATCTGCTTGTGCCCTACTGGGAACACTGTCTTGAGCACATCAGTACCATATAATTATGACAACAGACCAAAGAGTAACACAACACAAATATATGCAGAAATGTCTATAAACATATCTCTTCCTGTGCCTGTTACCTTGTCTCCTAGTCTTCCTTCCCATTTACTGTCCTCAGCTCTTGCACAAAGTTTGGCATTTTGCTCCGGTGGTAAGTGATGGTAAATGTCATTTAACATGTCATGGCAAAAGCTGTATATTTTAACTTTGATTACACTAGCATGGTTTACATTGTACAATTGTGTTTAGTAATGCTGCACTGTAGAAATATTCTCTGATAGTACTACTATGAGACAGTTCCTGTAACATTTGTATGAGGCTGATACATGTTATATACATCTAATGGGATGTTACACCTGTCCTTACAGTGAAGAAGGCAGATGCTGTCATTTTCCCTTCAAATGTGCGAGTTAAACATAACAAATCTTGATTTCCTATGTGACAATCTTCCTGTCTGTACACTTTCATTTTATACTGACAACTGTTCAACTGCAGATGTATATCGTATATTTATGCAATGTTTTCACATCTTAATATTATGTGTGTAAGTGTGCTGCAGATGTTGTCAAATGGCAGTCTCCTCCTTATGTCTTCATCATGCTTCCACTCTACTCCACCATCTTCAACCACATTGAGAACACATTATTGTCCATATAGATACATCTGAAGTATATAGGGTTTCAAAGGATATATATATTTATGCATCTTAATGGTTGTTGTTGTCATCCCTGCACTTGAGAAAATCTTAAGAATCATAGACAACTGGAGTCTTTAATAAAATAAATAGATTTGATTTTGTAAATTTATATAGGTCAAAGTCATGGTAACACAACCCAACAAGTTCAACATCTTAATTTATGATTATGCATGCACTAATACTTTGCCATCTACTGTGCAAATGAGCTTACAGCAGTGCAATTCAGGGAGGGAGTGAAAAAAAATTACAACAAAGGATTATGAGAATAGCTTATACAACTTCTATATGTGTTAATGGAATTTTGAAACAAAGGATTTTACAGCATACCTCTCAACTGTCCAGATTTTTGCTTTATATTTTTGGTCTTTTCCTCCTATAAATTGTGTTTCTCTGACAGACCACTGGGGATTGACTTCATTAAATAATGACAGGCATTTGAGTTTCTGACATCTTAGCCTTCAAAAATGTATGGCAACAGAAAATGTTTTATTCTGGCAACTTTCTAAGTTTAAAAGAGCAGTATTTAAAATGCGTCCCTAGCTTTGGGCCTTTGTACCGCCTTTATTTTTCAGATTTCATGCACTAAAAAGTTGAAAGATATGCTTTGCAGTGATGTTCACTCAGTCAAGTTTAGTCTGTTATTGTATGTCTGCACTCCAGTTGTTACACTCACCATTTTGTTACAGTCATGTGTAACTTTACACACATAATTTATCACTGTTATTTAGAAGTGTGCTGTCATAATTATGAAGTATCTTTTAAAATTGTCAATGCACATTGTGAAAGCATGAGTCTAGACAATTGGGAGTTATACAGTAAATGGCTATTATTTGCATGCAGTCATCCCAGTCTGAACTACCATGAATGCTTTCTTGACAATCCAACGTTTTACAGTTGTGATTGTCATTATCACCTCATAAAGGAAACAGATACATGGCACACACAGTAATGCAATGTACATGAATGACAGTATATAAATGTTATCAGAGAAGGATGTAATTACATGAGACAAGCACAGTGTTGTTAAGTTGGCCTGTCCAGACAAATGCATTTGTCATAAAATGTGTGATGCACAGTAGCTCATGTTCAAAACTGTGAAGTTGTAATACTCACGAATATGCATTTTCATATCTTGAAAGTTATACTTTTTCTGTAGCACTTGTGATTCCTACTGTGTTTTCTAGGTTGTAAAACTAGTTAGGTATGTGGATTGAATCTGATAGTGGTGAACTTGTGTGTGTGTGTGTGTGTGTGTGTGTGTGTGTGTGTGTGTGTGTGTGTGTGTGGCTGTGTGGTTCTAGTGTCAGGTAAGTAAAACTTCAACAGCACATGTGCTGTGTTCACTTCCATTCAGGAGAAAACTTTAACTTTGGACACAGCTTTCTCTGCCCTTTATTCCACTTTTCCTACAAACGCCTTCTCTGAAACACAGTGATGAGGTCATCTTGTCTAAAGTGCAATTTCTCCCCTTAAGAATTAGACTGTGTTCCCTAGATTGTTAGGGATAGGTAGGTAGGAGGCTCAAATTTTGTGTGTGAGGCTTAAATATCAGGTATGTATAGCTTCATCAACAGTTGTGGTGCAACTACTTCCACTCAGGGGAAGCATATATATACTGGGAGAGGATGCTCTCAACCACTTTTGCCATGAACATCTTCTCTACAACACACTGATGAAGTCATCCTTTCAAAAGTGTATTCTCTCACTTAAAAAGTTTGAGTTCTCCTGAGGCACTTGCAGTTAATATCAAGTTATCTAGGCTCTTCAGTTAACTAGGTAGGGAGGTCAAATCCAACAGTGCTGAATTTACATGTGTGTGTGTGTGTGTGTGTGTGTGTGTGTGTGTGTGTGTGTGTGTGTGTGTGTGAATATTTACACAATGATAGGACTCCACTTATCCCACTTTTACCACAAACATCTTCTCTGCAACATACTCATGAGGTCATCCTTTCATAAATACACTCTCTCACTATAAAAATTATGCTTCTTCTGTGATACTTGTAGTTAATACTTTGTTAGGCAGACTATGTAAATAGATATATAACATGTTCAAATCACCTTGCATAGCTTGCTGTTCATTTTCAGCAAAGGGAAACATTATATGATTATACTGACATTTCATAAACAATAATATATCAAGTTATTATTTTCAATTTTTAGTTTGGACAAAATAATGCCAGTGAAACAATTATTCTGCAAATGTGGTGTGAGTGCCCCTATGGCACGTATTGAGCAACGACTTGCACAGCATATCTGTTTAATTCAGTTCTGGGACAGTGTGTTGAAAACAACAAAACAGTTTCCTTGGCTGAGAAGCATTGATATTGTTCTGCTCACAGTTTTGTGAACATTAACATACTTACCTCCATGTCATCATTCTGACAAATTAATATTGTACAAATTATCATTAAATGTCCTCTCTTACTTCATGTCTATGTCCTGTGGCAAATGCTGTTAGTACACAGCTCTACACTGTGACTAATATGACAGGCAAGGTTTGACTCTAGTAACATCTGTCTGTCAAATAACTGTGTCAAACAGGAGTGGCTTAGGCAGAGAAAGTGTTTATGACACATTTAGAGAGCCACATTTTTTAAGGTATCACCCTCCAAGGTAGGGGTTTCATACCCATTTCAATAGGAATGGGGTATAAGCCCTTTAAAGGTGTTCATCATGGCACAAGGAGTACTCCTATTTCTGAGGTCAAAGACTGATATGCAGCTTTATGATGTTTGTTTAAGTCAAGTGTTCAAGTATGGCAAGATACAGATGTTAGGTAGGTCATTGATTGCTCATAGGCTTTACTTACTTTTCAAATAATGCTCTGCGTACCTCTCAACTTCTTAGAAGAAGAAATCTGTACAATGACATAAATAATGATGGGCAAAAGCCCAGAAATAGGGGTGATTTTTAAACATTGCCCTTATAAACTTAGAAAGTTGATAGAATAACAAGTTTTCCTTTAGCATGAATTTTCTTAAATGTAACCTGAAACTCAAATATCTGTCATATTTTTTTGACGTCCATCCTCAAAGATTTGCCAGTCATCTGTCAGAAAACCAAAATTTTATGAAGAACTGACCAAAAATATAAGACAAAAATCTAGACATTTGAGAGGTATGTCCTCTGTATTGCATGTCTTCATCCAAACATTTTTTGTATTGCTGTAATTGTTTTCTTCACATTGTAGAGATTTATAGGATATGAGGACTTATCCAACATTTCTTTCTGTGTGGCATTATGAAAGGTCATCATAGAATGTGATTGAGCCTCTGTTGTGACACTTTCTTGTGTGTGTGTTTATGTTGTTTACATGCTATTATGGCTGTGTTTGCTGTAATTTAATGTGAGCTTGCATAGTATAATCATGTAGTAGATGAACTTCATTTATAAACAAAGGCCTTGAATTAATGAAGTATCATCAGATCTGTGTTGACTTTTGTCACTTGTGTATTTTGAGTGTTATTATATTACAGTTTAGGATTTACATGAATATACAACACATGCTTGTCTAATACATGTTTCAAGGCAATAGATCCCCTTTCTATGGTTACCAAATGACAACAAAATGGGAAAAAAAGAACATGCCCCTTTCAGATGTACATGAAACAATAGCTGTATGTTGCATTTTTTCTTGTTTATACATGATGAAGTGGAGAATACAGCAGTACTGTCATTTATCACACATCCCTTGTATGCACATTATATCAATAACTTCCGTCTATGCAAATAGACCAAAATGTACCCACTGTCCCTGCTACCCTGCTAACTTTTATCTCAACTCACGTTATTAACATTTATATCACATTTACTTCCCTTTTCTGCACTGTTGCTTTCTGTTCCTCTCACATAATTTGTTAGCATATTTGTGTTAATTTATGTACATGGGTCAATGATTGTGAACAGGATTAATTAATTTTACATTAATATAAAAATGTTATGTTTACAATGTTTCTTTGAGACATAAGCACATCTGACTGCATTATCTGAGTTTTACTGCTTAACCTCTGTTTCTGCACACTTGCCATTGCATTCTGTGTACATTCTCCCCATTTAACTTCCCCTACAACTTAATTCTTTAAACCAACCTGCCCTTACTTCGTATAAACTGTCCATGTGTGCTCACATAATAGGTTTATCTACAGCAAGCCATTTTGTTTACATAATGTGCCTGAGCTTCCATGCATCTTTTCATGGCCGACAACACTTCTACTGGCCATGACAAGGTGCTTATAAGTGTATAAGCATGATGAATAGCATGCATATTCAATGAGCGCTACTGTTCATTGAACTAGTTTGCTTAAATTTTGTAGGCTTTGCATGAGGCCTACATGATTATTAATGAATCCTAGACAAGGTTAGAATGCCATTCATTTAAGTAGCACAATTGATTGTGAAAATATATAATGATAAATGTTTCATTACCTCACTTTCTACATATTTATTATTGTAAAACATATGAGTGCCCACTATATCATTTAATCACTGTAGAATTGAAACATAATTAATAGTTTTTTTTCTGTTTAATGACAATAATATCTAATAGATTTATTATAGTTGTTTTGATTACTGTTGATTTTTAAGTTATCTGTTACTCAGAGGTTAAAAAGTGAATACAATGAATAGAATACATTACTTGATCTGATTTGTTCACTTAATATACTTATATTATCCATATTAATTATTGAGGGAGATTTTGTTTCATTTGTTAATCTAATAGTTTTTTTATTTATTTATTTGTTGTAATGGAATTCATGCATAAATAACATCCAGAATAAATATTTTAAGGTATAGTAACAGGGAAAGTTTTTATATATATATATATATATATATATATATATATATATATATATATATATATATATTTATATATATGGGTCCCCTTGACAAGGTCGACATTTCAAAATGTCGAAGACCATATGGCCGAGACCATATGATCGACTTTTGAAATGCCGACCATGCAGAGCTGGCATTTCCGTACAGTGTGGAATGGAAAGATTTCCATTCCTGCACTGCAGTGCTATCTCGGAGTTTGTATGTTTAAGTTATGGGGAGGGGGGGTGGGGTGCAGTGTTAAGGTGAGTGTTGTTTTTTTTTTTGTTTTTTACTTGTTCAACATTTCAAATGTCCATCATATGGTCTTGGCCATATGGTCTTTGACATTTTGAAATGTTGATCATGTAAAGTAGACCCATATGTATATATATATATATATATATATATATATATATATATATATATATATATATATATATATCCACATTTACAAGTTTCATTAAAATAAAATAATATTGATTAATATATTAGTATGACCTAATATGTTCTGAAATTTGAATAATTTGTTTTGAGCTTAAATAATTATTAATGAGGTTTATTGTAGCAAAATAAGCAGTCAAATTATTTGTGAGTTGCAGCAGGTGTTCCAAGTTAACTTTTGTGACTATTTCATATGTAAGTTAGATTTGGTAGTTTGACTTGCTTATATTAAAGATAAAACCTTCATTCTAAAATGAAGATACTGTGACAAATCTTGGAACTTGGGCAGATAATTCCTTCAGATTTGATCATCATGCTTCAAGAATAGTTAGGAAATCCTTCTATTTGGTGCAGTTGATTGCAAAGGATCGCCCCCTAGATCCATTGAAGTTCTTACTCTACTACATTCTTCACTGATCTGGCCCATTATAAAATACAGTACTCTCTTAGGGATGCATCTTTCTAGACAGATCTGGCAATTGGAGAGACCCCAGAGGTTCCTAATAAAAAAGATCACATGGCTAAAAGATCTGAACTGTTAGGAAAGTCTGGAGAGTCTGCCCTGTATTTGGTGTCTTGTAGATTCCTTAAAAGAAAACTCTGTCTTTCTTACCTGGCCATTAGATAGCCAGTAGTCCAAGACCTGTTATGTCTCTATAATCAAAAAGTGCAGTGAACAGTAGTTACAGATATCTGAACCTGCTTCTGCAAATAAACAAATCACAGTGGATAGACAGATTCATCACACAGCTACCCCTTCTCTGAAATAAACTTCCACTCCAGATCTAGCAATGTGACACACTATCTTCCTTTAAAAGGAAGTTAGACAATTAGATGGGTATTCATAAATTCACTGCAATGTGACTGGCTTATCTCTCCTTGAAAATACAAAATAAGATCTGATGATGGGTACTGGTAAGGTATAAATGGAAATATGGTGTACAGGTCTTGTATTTTCTACAATTCTA